>NC_141293.1:19982579-19987579 GCF_037954325.1 Fistularia commersonii
GTTTCTGCTCCTCAGCCTGGCCGTCACGGTCGCCGCCCGCCGTCTCTCTGCGAGAAGGACTGGATGAGGCACGATGGTGACGCGGCAAAGAAGCCCAACATATTTTAAAGGCTGCGACACTCGACGGAACTTTCACTGCAGGGAAAGAAGTAACACTGTTAAAAAACAGATGAATAAAAGGTCAAGTTAGTTCAGCGTTATTTTGTGAACCTTCTGCCTTTGACCCAAAATCCAGTCATTACAGCTGCTTATTTCTTTTATTGGCCTTTTTGCACAAATGAAAATACAAAAAAAACCCCTAAAAAACAATGCGTCCTTGTACGTGTCAGAATATTGAATTAACTGTAATAATTAACATTAAACCTCATTGAGGGCCGAGCTCATCAGAGTTGATGCCTGTCGCTGATCAGTGACCACCAAATGTGGGACAAGCTGTGTAAAACTGAATGAATAAACAACTTATTGATCATTTCAAGATTGAAACCAAGCTTATCTTGAAGTTAACTTGAAGGTTGAAGTCAGTTTATCTTGTTTTTGAGTCATTTTTTTGATTCCCAGTGATAACCTTTATTAACCGTATGTTTTCAGTTTGATGTCCAAGCGTGAGAATCGAATGAAAACCGACATTGAACATTTCCTTTCGTGCAATTTTACTTCAGGAAGCCCAGAGTGAACGTTCCTTCTTTACTCCCCCAAAACAGTAGATTTAATATTTTAGGTGCTTTTAAAACTGACACTGAGCTGCGTAACCTCCTGTCACCATGGAGATCACCTCCCAAATTCCTTGGACTAAAAAAGGAAAGATGTCCAAGGTTCGTCTTGTGGTTGAAGAGGAGTCGGCGGTCAGAAGCTCCAGTGTTTGTGGGACAAAGAAGCTCCAGAGACGGATTCGTCCAGGAACGTTACCATAGTTCAGTCTGCCGTCCGTCGAGCCGAGAGCGCCCTCTGCAGGCTCGGGGACGCCGACCCCGCCGGGACGGCTCCGGGTTTTTAGGGTCCTGAACCCCAAAAAGTTATCAAAAAATACGAGTCGGAGGGACAGAGACATTCGACCATTCACTCGTCTTCTACAGACATCCTGACCGTGTTCTCTCACTCATGAGAGCAGAATGACCTCCTTCACCTGCAGGTTCCACGCCGTCGCCCTGCCGGACACCAACCGCCCGCCGAAAAACCAACGGCCGCCCGTCGGACGTGTGCGGCTCCTGCGAGGGACGGACGGCCTGATCCGACAGGATCCGTCTCGAGTTCTGACGCCGCCATTCGAGCGTCTGCAAAGCTCAGAGAAAGCGGCGCAGCCTTGGACTCCCGAGATCTGGGAAAAAATAAAAAACCCTCGCCACCCGAGCCCTCCATGCTCCCGCAGTTATTTCACCCTAAAAGCTCGCTGCAGTTTTTATTGTTGTTTTTTATGTCATATTTATGAAGTACAGTTTATTGTATTGATCTACCATTTATTTATAGATGTGGGTTCGCTGCATGTCTGTGCCGCCCTGTCGGCCTTTTCATTGCCCCGCGGACAAATTGTCTTTTTCAATCCAACCAGCCACTCCTTCATTCACCTCCCAAAGACACACACAGCCACATTCCTGCATTCAGAGATGATGGAGAGACACATGCCATTCACTCTTTCATTTACAAGTCATTTAGAGATCCATCCATCCATCCATCCATCCATCCATCCATCCATCCATCTGCTGCTTATCCTGGACGGGTCAGAGCCTTGAATACAGACAAATAACCATTCACTCACTCAGTTTTCCTGATTTTTCCAATTAACCTGCTGCATGTTTTTCAACCAGAGAACCCAGGAGAACCCGCGCCGACCCTGGGAGAGAGAGAACATGGAGAACATGCAAACCCTGCACAGAAAGGCCCAAACCGAACCAGGAACCTTGTTGCTGTGAGGCAGAAGCTCAAACCGCCAACATTCATGATGGAAAAAGTGTTTCTTCCTGATTAGCATTTATGGATGTTTACACAGATCTATAATCGACTGATGTTAGAAAGACATGAATGTCATCACGTTCAACAATCGGCCAGCAACAGACTGGCAGCATTAACCTTTAAAAACACACCTCTTCACCAAGGACTACCCACTACTCACACTTAGAAAAAGAAGAAATGAACGTATGTATGTCTATGGTTTTGAGATGAGTGGTGACTTCTGAATAACGACGACTGGTGCTTTGGATCTTCGGTTATTAAACTGCAATTTTTGGATAAAAGCGTCTGCTAAATGACTGGAATGTAACGTGATGTAAAAAAGTCCAGTTTTTCTGGAGTCTCACTGGAATCGTGGTGCATTCCTGTCCTCCGGACGCTCAACTGGAAGGTGGTGACCTGAGCGGTTCTGGGTCAGTCTTTCCAAGTCCTGGGTTTACGACAAAACCCAACGTGTTTGACATGATTGCACGTCTTTGCGGTGATGTAACACAATCAGCGGCCGATAGATGAGCTCCGACAAAAACCAAACCGGTCGGACGAACGATGGCCACGGCGATATTGGTAGATGGTAGTTGTGCGGACGAGCGGGAACGGGTTTGGACGTCCCGATCAGTCTGGAGCGTCCAAAATATCATGACTGAGAGGGAAAAGGAAAAGCGATGGATTGAAATAGCGGCTACCTGGTGAAACATTGCACGGGGAAAAAAAACAGCGAGAAGAATCTGGCTGCAGTTTTGTAAACAGTGACCCTGTAAGACTGACAGTGTGAGGTCAGTCTTTGGATGTGAGCAGGTGTGAGACGCTAGTTTTCCTCCGGTCTTTTCCGTGTCTTACAAGCACAAAGCCGCGACCTCCCGACGACCTCCCGCTCAACTCCATACCCGACATGCCTCCCTCATCCTCATCCTCCGGCGCACCGTGCACGTTTTCTCACCCTTCATCTCCGAAGCACACGGTGACACCTCGTCCCGTGATGACAAAAGACCGGCCGCCCCCCTCGGGACCCCCGAAACCACGGCTGCAGGACGGGAGCGCGACGCTGGACGGCCACGTAGATAATTAAGATGATGAAGGGATGAAGGTCAGGTGTGGGTCTTGTGCCGGAACCCCTCACAGCTTTAGGTGCAAACACAGCTGGTTGCCCGGCAACCGGGTCCACCAGCGGCGCCCTTGTAAGGGCTGGAGTTCGGGTGAGATGGGGGGGTCAATGCAATGCTACCTTCAAAACCCACAGCATTCTATAAATAGAGTGTATGTCCCTGTGTGTGTGTGTGTGTGTGTGTGTGTGTGTGTGTGTGTGTGTAGTGAAAAACGGATACAAGTGGATTAACTGACATCAGTCACACACAGAAAGATGTAGAAGATTTGCAGAAAGTGTTGAGCCGAGAGACTGCAGGGCTGTAATACGAGCTTTTTTTTTTCTGTCTGTCTTCTGAGAAGCTTCATCCCCTCACCATACCCTCTCCACACACACACACACACACACACACACTCACACACACACACTCACACACACACCACATCTCCTTTTATAAAAATACCCAAGGACAATCCTCACTATTAATAGGAAGTGTTGTCAACTGGCACTGGAGAAATGAGACCTTCTGTCCGGCTAACTATTTTTGCAGCCCTTTATAGCCACGACCCTTTTCCACTGTCAATTACCTTAATATTACAAGTTTATCACTCACTGTATTATCACCTGATCAAATTTGACATACACCCTTTTTTTATAAAAGAGCATTTCTTTTTCTGGAGCGTTGTTTTTATTGGTCAAAGTGTCCATTGTGTTTGTCAGTTCTAATCTCCCGGCAGGATTGTTCCCGTGCAGCAGCCATGGACTCAGCGTTATATTATTTACTTGGCTCTTCTTTCAGCACGGGGCTCTTCTGGTTCCAGCTCCGGGTGGTAATGGAGCTCCGTGCCGCATACTGCAGGTGATTTATAACTGCAGATGGACGGGACGGGACGGGGGTCTCCGTCGCGCCGCCGTTCCCTCGCCGATCCTCCAACGCACACGTGAAAGCATTTATTCGCCGCTGGCTCGGCGAATGGCCGGGACCTCGCAGCATTAATGAGTCCGGTATGCCGACGGTCATCCCGTTTCCAAGATTTCAATACAGACAAAGTGAATGTTACAGGGTGCGAAACATGAACTTGCAATTGGGTTTTTGCTTTGTCAATTAGAGAAGTGTTGATATCCAATTAAATATGTTTTAAGAGCACAATATCGTGGAACCGCGGCTTGTTTTCTGCTGTGAAGAAAACTCTGCTGCGTACTTCTCAAGTTTCTCAAGGTGAGGGTCATGGAAGGACTTGTGACCGTCAGAAAACAAATGAAATGACAATTTCAGTCTAAATTCTAAGAAAAATAGCCCGAATGAAATGGTGCTTTTTTTGGCAGTTATATCGCAGCAATGACGAGCCTTTAATTCAATCATTCTTTTCCGGGAAATTGTTCGTCACATATTTTTTTCCATCATTTAAAAAAGAAACTAAAAACTTTTAAATCAAATCCAAATGTCATAAAATGTCATACACAAAAAATCACCAATTAGACTTCAGAAAAAGAAAAATGAAGATACATTTTAAAGAGTGAATTTCCTGTCAGAGTTTATATTCATATGCTAAATGTTTCATTCACCTCCTGTATAGCTGCGTACATCGCAGGAGTTCCCGTGTCAGCGTCGCTAAACTCATCTCAACAAAGTCTTCATTAGTGGGGAAATAATAAAGAGATCCTAAATACCCACCCAGGACACGCTACCAATTCATACACAGATTCTGCTGCATTATGATTATAAAATAACAATAAAGCAAACAAGGGTCTAAAATTCTTCTACATTCCCTGCTTATGACTGATAAACTTTATGGATGAACCAGGATGATCAGGCTTTGGGGTTTGTTCTGGGCCTCCCTCAAATCGAGCGGTCGGCGCTTCATCCCGCCTGCATCCTGCAGAAGAAGACCTGCAGAAGAAGACCTGCAGAAGAAGACCTGCTGGTCTGCTCAGCGCCTGGAGCAGGAGCTCTGAAGCCAACGGCTCGCCAGTG
>NC_141293.1:19990079-20077579 GCF_037954325.1 Fistularia commersonii
GGTTTAACAATAAATGCAATGTAATTTATAATAATAATAATTCATAATCATTAATAATTATATTAATAATAATAATATTTTCAATTTTCTTGAACCCGTTTTTAATATCTTCTGTCTTTTTCTTGTTGAAACATCTTTATTCGCCTAAAAAGCCCAGTTTGATGCTGTGCTATTAATCTAAAGATGTGAATGTTTCCGCACACTGTGACAGATATTAGGAGTTAAAGTCATAAACAACAGATTATTTCCACGGTGTCTCAGTTAAACTTCATTGGAATTTAATTTTTACATTTAATACACATGTTTTTTTGACTCTCGTATGGCAAGAATAAAATAACTACATGTGGAAGGAATTTAATGATGAAAAGTCAGAGTTTTTAAACCCTGTAAAACCCAAATATGGAATGAAACATTCTTCAAAAGCAAAGCAAATAGAAGAATTTGTATAAAATGAAAATAACTATAATCCTTGGTAATTAAAATGGTGAAAGTATAATATGAATAATTTTATACTTGAAAATGAATTCCCACTTAAAAACAAATTTTGCAGTATGATAAATAATGAAAAGGGTCATGATAAATATGTACAATCATTTAACAAATGTGCTTAAAAGTATAACATAAGGAGAGAAATTAGATCAATTCTAAAAAATCAAAAATGAGCAACCACAGCAGGGAGGGCAATGGCGTAATAAAGACTTATAATCAATAAAGGGAGCGTGAAGAGCAGCCTTTTCCATAGAGAGCAGAGAACGGAGCGTCGAGTGAGGCAGCGGAGACGCAGATTCACCGGGTGCACGTCAGCTCGCGTGGGATTAGAAGGTCAGCGATACGATCGCGTCAAATTATCTGACGAGTTCCAGAGTTTCCAGAGTTTCATCACATTCGAGCCGCCCAGAAATGACAGTCGGTCCAAATTCTCACAGAGGATACAGAATCAGACTTTATAGAGAGGCGGTAGAAAGTGACGGGTCGCTCATAAAGGACCCGTCACACTCCTGGGAACTAATTAACAGCAGAAATCATGGAGGACAAGGTGTGTGTGTGTGTGTGTGTGTGTGTGTGTAGGTATGTTTTCTTGCACGGCCGACCTTCTTGGACAGAGGTGTATCTGTCACACGTCTGAACCAGCGAGCAGGACGCTGCGTCTGAGACCCGGTGACGTGACTGGGAAACACGAGCCCCAGGAGTGTGTGTCCAGGAGTGTGTGTCCAGGAGTGTGTGTCCTGGCTTCACATTCCCAGGGACACACTCCTGCACTCCTGCGCCGGCCTGCAAGCTGATGGAGCCAGAGAAGAGCCTGGGCTGGGAGGCTTTCTGCAGGCTTTCTGCAGGCTTGTTATTACAGGATCAGAGAATCCAGCTAAAAGGGAGCAATTTTAAGATTTCTAATATAAACTCTTTGATGAGCCGCTCCGATTTACATCATCAATACAAGTGTTACGACAATCAGCTGATTGATTTTGGATTTTATTAACCCGCTATCACTAAACCAAATTCAAGGTTAATATAGTTTTGCATTCTGTTGTTAAATGTTTGCCATTTCCATTACATCGGCATTGTGTATTCTAATTACGCAATTGCTGTCAGACACATATATATATATATACACACACACACACACACACACACACACACACACATACACATATACGTATATATATATATGTATGTATGTATGTATATACACATATGTATACACATACACACACACATACATATATATATATACACACACACACACACACACACATGTATATATATGTGTGTGTGTGTATATAGATATGTGTATATATTTATATAAGTTTATGTTGATTTGGGACTCAATATTATAAAATAAAATAAAATAATTAAAATACAATAACATGAAAAAAGTTACCATCTTGAAAAAACATGTTGAAAAAAAAAATTATATTCTTGTCATCGAAGAAAACAACAAGAAATTAGAATTGGTAGTCATTCATGAATGCTAAAATATATCAGTGTCTAATTTCACCAGTTAGTGATGAAGTCTTCATGTGCTGAGGCTGAATTATAAGTTTTTAATTTATATTCATCCAACAAATAAAATAAGAAAGCAAAAAGTGGAGCAGATGATTCACACCGAACCTCCTCTTTCACATCCTTCTTATAACTCACAGTAAGAAAACAGTACACTGCATTCCTGTTTTTACCGTTCATCACTCTTATTTCCCGTGTTTCGTCTTTTTATCCGTGTTGACGTTTTCTTTTGTGTCTCACTTGCATGTGTGTTTATGTGTGTGTGTGTGTGTGTGTGTGTGTGTGTGTGTGTTTTATTTTGAAAGTCAATTGATGTGTGTCACGCTCTTCTTTCTATGTTTGCTCTCCTCCCTATGTGTTTTTACACGAATCCCCTCTCGTCCAATCGTCTTCCAGCCTGCCTTCAAGTGATCACATCTTTGTTATTGATTATCAAATATCAATGATTGGCCTTCTCTCCACCTGCAGCTGCTATTTTGTGACAGCTAGTAAGAAAATGTCCGTCCCTTTCACCGAGCTCAGGAACGCAGCAGTCGTGCTACGATTCATGTAAACACACCGCGTACCTGCCCTCACCTTGATCTGACCTTCAAGCCGCGGCGCAGCATCTGGGGCGCAGGCAGGGGGTTGTTGAGGTGTGGGGGGATTTTGGGGGTGCGGGGGGGGGGGGGGGGGGGGGCTTCGGCTGCAGGGTGTCACATTCTCCGACCTCCCCTGAAAGAACACCCAGAATCCTGCCATTGTGTCATAGCTGCCTGCCCACATGCCCACGGCACTATTTATACCAGAGGAGCACAACTGCTTCTGTAGGTACAGTTACACTGGAGCCCTTCAAAGCACACACACACACACACACACACACACACACACACACACACACACACACACACAGAACCCTGCTGCTACTTTTGGCATGAGGAAAGTGCTTCCTGCATCCATCCCGGTGATGAGCAGCTCCAGACAAGCAAACCTGACATATCCACCGCCCACATGGAGACACCTGCCAACAAGCTCACATAAAAACACACACACACACACACACACACACACACACACTGGTTATATCATATGCTGTCCCAACCCCCCAGCTCAAAATCATTAAGAGCGTAATGATTTCGTGGGGAAGCAGGAGGTCTGGAGGTCACGTGACGTTTGGTTTTGAACTCTTGCCCTTTTCACAAACCGCTAAAACTTTAGGGTTTTTTTTTTAATTTATACCCGGGAACGTTTTTTTATCCGGTCTGCAATGTCGTGACATTTAGCGGATTTGTTTGCCATCGATATTTTTGGCTGGCCTTTGTCTGAAGGTGCATGTTTAATGCTACGGGGTGATGAGGTGATTTATGTCAAACATAAATCTTTTTTTTTTTTTTTTGCATTGATAAATCTATAGCAATACCAGCATTAGCGCAAAATGGAATTGGAGCTACCAGGCAGGAGGCCTGGAGGAAGACCGAGGAGAAGATACAGTGATGTCGTGAGAGATGAAGGTAGTTGGTGTGAGAGAGGAGGATCCAGAGAAGAGGCTGAGATGGAGAAGGTGGCCACACCTGAAGGGAAAAGACCAAAGGAGAAGAAGACCATCGTCAGCGCAAAATGATTTTTGTTCTATGTAGAATACAGACGACAGCTGACATCACTATTTTATTTGTTTCAAGCTGTGTTTCACTGACCATACAGATTTTAAAGTTCTATTACAGAAGTTTTAATTTACCAAAATTATTCTTATGTTACTATATCATTATCAAAATTATTACTATACTAAAGCAATGCAGCCTCGGGGCAGCACTGGCCAGTGTCTCCCTGAATCGATCCCAAGCCCGGATAAATGCGTCAGGAAAGGCATCCGCCGTAAAACTTGCCAAAACAAAACATGCGAATCAACCATAATAACCAGATCAAACGGGATCAGTGGAGGCCCGGGTTAACAACGACTGCCATTGGTACCGATGACCTACAGGGAACTGATGGAAACTGGGCTACTGTGGGTGAAAGAAGGAGAGGAGGAAGGTGTGTTCGGAAGCAGAGAGAGAGAAGGTAAGGCAAGAGTCTGGGACTGAGAGGAGGGACTTTGAATATCAGGACGATGACAGGAAAAGGTAGAGAGTTGGTGGACATGATGCAGAGAAGGAAGGTGGATATACTGTGTGTCCAGGAGACCAGGTGGAAAGGTAGTAAGGCTAGAAGCTTAGGAGCAGCTTTAAGTTGTACTATTATGGTACTGACAAGAAGAGAAATGGAGTAGGAGTTATCTTGAAGGAGGAGTTTGTTAGGAACGTCCTAGAGGTGAAAAGAATGTCAGATAGACTTATGAGTCTGAAACTGGAAATTGAAGGTGTGATGCTCAATGTTGTTAGTGGCTATGAACCACAGGTGGGATGTGAATCTGAAGAGAAGGAGAAGTTCTGGAATGAGTTGGATGAAGTGATGCAGAATATTCCCAGAAATGAGAGAGTGGTCATTGGTGCAGACTTCAATGGACATGTTGGTGAAGGCAATAGAGGGGATGAAGAAGTGATGAGCTGATTTGGTTTCCAGGATAGGAATGCAGAGGGACAGATGGTGGTAGGTTTTGCAAAAAGGATGGAAATGGCTGTAGTGAACACCTTTTTCCAGAAAAAACAGGAACATAGGGTAACTTATAAGAGCGGAGGTAGGAGCACGCAGGTAGACTACATCTTGTATAGACGAGGTAACCTGAAAGAGATCAGTGACTGCAAAGTAGTTGTAGGTGAGAATGTAGCCAGACAGCATAGGATGGTGGTTTGTAGGATGACTCTGGTGACAAGGAAGATGAAGAGGACAAAGGCAGAGCAGAGGACAAAATGGTGGAAGCTGAAAAGGGAGGAGTGTTGCATGGTTTTCAGGGAGGAGTTGGGAAAGGGTCTGGGTGGTCAGGGTGAGCTTCCAGATGATTGGACAACTACAGCTAGTGTTATCAGGGAGACAGATAGAAGAGTACTTGGTGTGTCATCTGGAAGGAAAGTAGATAAGGAGACTTGGTGGTGGAATGAGGAAGTGCAGGAGTATATACAGAGAAAGAGGTTAGCGAAGAAGAAGTGGGATACTGAGAGGACTGAAGAGAACAGACAGGAGTTCAGGGAGATGCGGCGAATGGTAAAGACAGAGGTAGCAAAGGCAAAACAAAGGGCGTATGATGACTTGTATGCTCGGTTGGATAGTAAGGAGGGTGAGAATGATCTATACAGGTTGGCGAAACAGAGATAAAGATGGAAAGGATGTACAACAGGTCCGGGTGATTAAGGACAGAGAGGGAAATGTATTGACAGATGCTAGAAGAGTGATGGGAAGATGGAAAGAGTACTTTGAAGAGCTGATGAATGTGGAAAATGAAAGAGAGGCAAGGGCAGAAGAGGTGACTATTGTAGACCACAAAGTAGCACAAATTAGTAAAAGTCAAGTAAGGAAGGCATTGAAGAGGATGAAGAGTGGAAAAGCAGTTGGTCCTGATGATATACCTGTGGAGGTGTGGAAGTGTCTAGGAGAGGCAGGATCTTAGAGAGTGAGAAGATGCCTGAAGAATGGAGACAAAGTGTGATGGTGCCTATTTTTAAGAATAAAGGGGATGTGCAGAATTGTGGAAACTATAGAGGGATAAAGTTGATGAGCCATACAATGAAGTTATGGGAAAGAGTAGTGGAAACTAGACTGAGAGCAGAAGTCAGCATCTGTGAACAGCAGTATGGCTTCATGCCTAGGAAGAGTACTACAGATGCAGTATTTGCGTTGAGAATGCTAACAGAAAAGTACAGAGAAGGCCAGAGGGAGCTGCATTGTGTTTTTGTAGACCTAGAAAAAGCATATGACAGGGTGCCAAGAGAGGACCTCTGGTATTGTATGAGGAAGTCTGGAGTGGCAGAGAAGTATGTTAGACTGGTGCAGGACATGTATGCTCGCTGTGAGACACTGGTACGGTGTGCTGTAGGGGTGACAGAGAAGGTCAAGGTGGAGGCGGGACTCCATCAGGGATCAGTTCTGAGCCCCTTCTTGTTCGCAATGGTGATGGATAGGCTGACAGATGAGGTTAGACAGGAATCCCCATGGACCATGATGTTTGCAGATGACATTGTGATCTGTAGTGAGAGCAGACAACAGGTAGAGGAACATCTAGAGAGGTGGAGGTATGCTCTGGAAAGGAGAGGAATGAAAGTTAGTCGCAGCAAGACAGAATATATGTGTGTGAATGAGAAGAACTTGGGTGGAACGGTGAGGCTACAGGGAGTGGAGATCAAGAAGCTGGAGGATTTCAGGTACTTAGGGTCAACAGTCCAGAGTGTAGGAGAGTGTGGAAAAGAGGAGAAGAGACGGATCCAAGCAGGTTGGAATGAGTGGAGAAAAGTGTCAGGGGTACCAAGAGATAGAAGAACATCAGCCAGAATAAAAGGAAAGGTGTACAAGACAGTGGTGAGACCAGCCATGATGTTTGGACTAGAAACTGTTCCAATGACCAAAAGACAGCAGGCAGAACTAGAGGTTGCAGAGATGAAGATGTTGAGGTTCTCTTTGGGAGTGACCAGGATGGAGAGGATCAGGAATGAGTCTATCAGAGGAACAGCACATGTTAGATGTTTTGGAGAGAAGGTCAGAGAAGCCAGACTGAGATGGTTGGGTCATGGACAGAGGAGGGATAGAGAATATATCGGTGGACGGATGCTGGAATTGGAGCGGCCAGGCAGGAGGTCTGGAGGAAGACCAGAGAGAAGATTTATGGAGGTAGTGAGAGAAGATATGAAGGTAGTTGGTGTGAGAGAGGAGGATCCAGAGAATAGGGTTAGATGGAGAAGGTTGACTCGCTGTGGCGACACCTGAAGGGAAAAGACCAAAGAAGAAGAAGGTTACTATACCATGGCAACCTCCACCCAGATGTTAACCTTTGGATGGTTTTCTTTCCCAAACTGGAGTTTGACATCTCAACAGAACTGGGGCTGCAATGTCATTTTGCCGAACCAATGTAGAATTAATGGCTGATTCCAGATAAGGGAAATGTTTGGAAAACATTCTGGTGTATTTGCACTATTTCATGTCAGTCTCCATTGTCCATCACATCTCTGGACCTCCATGCGCTTTTCAACAGAAAAACAACAGGACTGAAAGATCCACGAGAAATGAACAGCAAAAACGTCGGCATGGAAACGAAGTGATTGACTGACAAAAAGACGTGCCGCTTCATCACGTCCTTACAAATGACACTGATTTGGAATTGTTCCTTTTTTCAATCCAATCCATTATTTACAGCGGGAGCTGAGCCAGGCCAACAGTCCTGTGGAGGCGGAGGCAGAGGACTGTCAAGCTGGCGCTGACCTCCACCTTTTCCTTTACTGTTACTCTGCACCTTTTTGCTTTCAAACCCTGTTTAGTTTGATTAGATATCTGATAATCACCGTCTGGTGTATCACTGTCATTAGCATTAGCTTTCAGATGCAGCAGATGGAGGCAAAGATCAAGCACGAGTCTGAACTCCAGCAAACTAAGGCCAGGTGTCCACGCCACAGAGAAAGACCGGCCAGGCGAGGGAACCATGCTGAGGAAGCTGCAGGAGGTCAACCAGAAGATCGTGCCGTCAGACGTCAGAGTTCCAAGCGAATGTCTGAAGAGGCGGGAGGTCGACCGGCGCGAGGTGACGGCGCCGGTCGAGGATCGGCGTGTCGACGATTGGGAAATGTATCTCCTTATGGCTTCCAGCTGAAGGGGAGCCGTGAGACGGCCGGTGCCGCTCCTTCCTGCAGGTCTTCTGAGTCATTCAAGGCGGCGGCTGATGTGGAAACGCCGTCTTAACTGGGGTTTATGAGGCCAGATCCTGGGTTGTTCAGGCTGATGCCGCGTTTATCAGGACGGAGTGCGTCTGCCGGCCCGACTGCCGCTTGGGTGTTGAGGCCAAATACCGTGATGGTTCCGTGTTCGCGTTTCAGGTCGATGGAGCCGCGGACTCCCGTATGAGGACTCGTTTGAGCAGCTGCCAGCCTCACCCTTTTTCCTTCCACTGTGACTCATGTTCATGATATGATTAAATACCATTTACATCTGTTTTTATGTTGCCTCGCTTCCCTTCTCGGCCGGGACGTCACTGGGATTTTATTGAGTTTTCTCCTCCTGGCCCGGCGTGACCTCGCATCCATCTTTCCTGGTAACGCCGGTGGTTCCAGATACTCTTTCTTACTGCGCTAAAACATCACAGTGTGCGCGGCATTATCGCCGTCGTGTTTTATGGGTATTAGAGCGCAGTGCTTGGAATGAGCGCCGTAACCCGATATCAAAGGGAGATTGAGCTAAATGTCAGTGAGCCACCTTCCGCCCGGCGACGGCGCCGCGCAGAACAACAGCAGAGAGCAGGAGGAAACCCAGAGGGACAGTTCGGCTTTCCGTGTTTCCCGTCCTGAATCTGAAATCATTTCTGTTCAAACACCGAGGCGTACGAGAACGCCGCTTCTCAGTCGTTCGAGAAAATCTACTCCGAAACCCGTCATTCCAGCTCGTGGCTGTGAATGTGCCGAGATCCGACCCAGTGCCCGGATGTGACGTCGCCGGAAACATTTATTTCTACGTAAATGACCTCTGATTTCCCGGGACCACAAACATGAGGCGACACCTGAGGAAAGTCTTTAAAGTCAGAAGAACGGAGGAAAAAAAAATAGGATTATTTATTTGGAATAACCTTTGTTAGGTTTCCCACACGGACAGATCCGTTCTACCTGACCGGCGCGGTAAAATCCATCATGCTGCTATTTCATTTTTACTGACTTTTCTGCCTTTAAGTCCACTTTCTCCCCCGCGATCATCCTGCTGCTGTTGTACTCTTTACTAACCCACTGGTTTTGGCACTGGACTGTGCAGAAAGTACAGACTCTGCCGCTTCTGTCTGCATCTAAATGAAACATCTGTACATTGAGGTTTTTATAACGCTCGGTCATTCAGCTTTATTGCCAATATCTCCACGTGCACAAGACATACTGAGGAATCCAGACGGCGTTTCCTACTTTCCCATGGCGGCATGAAATGAACATAACAGAGTGACGGTAAGCAGCGGTAGCAGTAAAGTGCACAATAAATAAAGGATAAGATGCTCGCAGATACAATCTGAGCCGAAAGGAAAATAGAGATTTAAGAGCATAAAAACCTGAAATGTAAACAGTGTCTATCATAAGTATTCACCCCCTTGGACCCTTTTAGTGCTTTCATAAATCAATCATGGTCGATGAAATTTGGCTTTTTTAACACAAAAATGTATTGGAAAAACCTCTTTAATGTCAAAGTGAAAACAGATTCCTACAAAGTAATGTCTATGAAATAAAATATATAAAGGAATATAACCATTTGCATTATCAATCACCCCCTTTCTAAGTTAATACATGAAGACAGAAGAACACTCCAGCAACTCAGGGAGAAGGTGACTGAGATGTACAAGTCAGGGGATGGATCCAAAAACATTTCCAAGGCATTGAACATGAAGTTCAGTGAAATCCATTACCAAGAAATGGAAGGAATATGGCGCTTGTGTGAATCCGCTTAGATCAGGCCGCCCTCGTAAACTAAGTGACCCTGCAAGTAGCGGCAATGAGAAAGCCACTGTTGAAGAAAAGTCATTTAGATCTCGACTGGAGTTTGCCAAAAAGCACGTGGAAGACTCCGTGGTCAAGTGGAAGAAGATTCTCTGGTCTGATGAGACCAAAATCGAGCTTTTCGGCCATCAGACGAGACGTCGTGTTTGGCGGAAACCGAACGCTGCGCATCACCAAAAACACGCCATCCCCACTGATAAGCATGGTGGTGGTAGCATCGTGCTGAGGGGATGTTTCTCAGCGGCCGGACCTGGAGGGCTTGTAAAGGTAGAGGGCAGAATGAATGCTGCAGAATACACTGAAATCCTGGGGGACAATCTTATTCAGTCTGCAAGAGGACGACGGCTCGGGAGAAGATTTATTTTCCAGCGAGACAATGATCCGAAGCATACTGCAAAAGCTACACAGGAAGGGTTCAAAAAGAAGCGGGTAAATGTTCTGGAGTGGCCGAGTCAAACCCAGACCTCAATCCTACAGAGAATTTATGGCTGGACTTAAAAAGGGCCGTTCATGCCCGATACCCTGCTACCTGACAGAGCTTGAGCGCTTTTGCAAGGAAGAGACTCATCCACACAAAGTCACTGCTGTGACTGCATCCAAAGGTGCATCTACAAAATACTGACTGGAAGGGGGTGATTCATTATGCAAACAATAATATGTCTTTATATATTTTTATTTCATTGACATTACTTTGTAGAATTCGATTTTCACTTCAACGTTAAAGAGTTTTTTCCAATGAATTTTTGTGTTGAAAAAGCCAAATTTTATTGACCATGATTGATTTATGAGAGCACTAAAAGGGTAAATTATCCAAGGGGGTGAATACTTATGATAGACACTGTAAATATACGTCATTTGAATATTGAGTTTTCTGTTCAGTTTAGCCAAAAAAAACAGTAATACCTTAAATTAGCAGGTGAGAAAATGTGTCGTCCTTCCCCCTTGCTACCAGTAGATTGTGTCTGCGTTTGTTTATCAAATCTTTATTGTGCACTTGACTGTTAATGTGCACTTTATTTTGTTCGCTGAATGTCACCGCTGGACGATAAGAGCCTTCTTACTTCCTGTGCGGCTCCTGCATGCGGAGAGTTTGATGATAAAGCTGATGGATCTCACGTGGAGTCACTGAGTGTCAGGATGTTTTTAAATCGGCAGTTTTACTCCAACATACGGCGCCTCGCCTGCGCTACGCTGCTAAATACAAAACATGTGAGCAAACAACAAAAGCCGAGGTTATTTTATGATGAATTCTCTCATGCTGATATTTGGCGGTGGAGTCTGAACCGCGGACCAGTCCTGTGGATTTAAGTTGGTTCATGGTAAGAAATAGTTTGTCTGTTGTTTATCACTGCAAGTAAAGTAAATAAAGTAGATGCTTTTTAGAGCGTTGTGCTTTTAGACGTGAAAAGTGTAAAAGGATGGAGGCACCGGTCAGGGTGGAATGTGAGCGACATCAAAAATAGCATGAAGGTCCCAGCTCCTCCCAGTCAGTCATACGTGGCTGGTAGTCGCTTGGTTCTTCATGAACGCTTCCAACATGAAGGTTCAGACTCACTGAACCCGAGCCGATGGGACTCAGACTTCCATTAAATACTCTGCATTAATCTTCCTGTTCTTCCTGATGAACCTCATTTCAACTGCTTTTCACTGAATCATTTCACAGCGCATCCCCCTTCTGACCCACCATGCGATTTATTTGATTTATAGCAACTAAATAAACCAAAATTAAAGTCTAACCCAAACTTGAAAAAGCCCAATAACACAAAATAAGTGTGTCTAATAATGATATTGCCGCCACCTGCGGCACATTTCTCCGACACACACCTGAGCGTGTTCCCTTCTCCATGAGAGCGACAACGTTCTTCCCCTTTTCATTTGTTTTGACGCTCAAACTTGTTATTGTTTTTTTTCAGGGGGTCGAATGAGAGTCAGAAAATCCCCGCTGGTCGGCGTCTCCTGCCTCCATTCAGAAAGAGAAGCCCCTCCTCATTGTTCCTCCTATGTATCAACTCCTGCGCCCATCTTATTTCCAGCTTGTTGGGCAACAGACCCCCCTGCAGTTGTTGCCCCCTCCTGCCCCTCCTGCCCCTCCTGCCCCTCCTGCCCCCCCGGCCTATTCTTTACGCCCCCCCGCTCTCTGCCCGCCTATTTCTGATGTCCCCGGGCCAATGAGGGCCGAGCGCATGTTGGGCGAGCACCAATGAGGCCGGATTTTCATCTGTATAAAACTTTTCCGGACACTTTGCCGGGTTGCACTTTCTGTCAGTCCAGGGCTCCGGGGAGGACAGCGACCGCCACAGCGACCGCCACAGCGACCGCCACAGCGACCGCCACAGCGAGCGAGAGAGCGAGCGAGGGGGTCGAGAGCCAGCCGGTGTGAACGCAGCAGGGTTGCCCGGTGCCGTCCAAACCCCACTCTCAGAGAAAGTGGTGGGTGAACCTCTCCGTTGTCGTCCCTTTCAGTTCATCCGGCCTCGCGGCGTCTCAAGGTGTGTTTCCTCTGTCCGTTTTGTCCCCGAAGCCTCTCCGTTTCAGCCAAGATGGAGAACGCGCACACCAAAGACTCCGAGGACGTCCTGTCCTACTTCGGCGTCACCGAGGAGACGGGCCTCTCGCCCGAGCAGTTCAAGAAGAACCTGGACAAGTACGGCTTCAACGGTGAGGGAGGGACGACGAGCGGGAGGAGCTGGCAAAGAGGGAGCATCTCTGGGGGCGCGAGGGTCCGACAGGAGGAGGAGGAAGATGAGGAAGATGAGGATGAGGAAGAGCACTCATGGATGAGTGGAATGGATTCAGGTGGAAGGAGGGCTGAGAGCCGTAGAGTCAGATAGAAACAGAGAGACGGGATGAGAAGGTGAAGGAGTGGAGATGCCGGCAGTTTATGTGTGTGTGTGTGTGTGTGTGTGTGTGTGTGTGTGTGTGTGTGTGTGGGACACTAGTATAGTGACAGGATACAGGTGGTGTTTCTGGCAGCAGGTGGATTTAAGAAAAAGGAAAAAAAACAACAAAAGCATGAGGTCAGAGTGAAGATCAAGTTCTTGACCTCTGGAAAGGAGACAAGGTCATCTCGTGTGACCCCCCCCCAGCCAGCGGGCGTCTGACCGGCTGCTAATGATGGCGCTTCCAGCTTTCTTTTCCAGCCACGAGACGCTTTGGGGGGAAACAGAAGCGCGTGGGTTCCTGAGCCTCTTGTGCAAAACAGTGAATCAGAAACGGCCTTTAGGGGGGAAAACTAGCGTTGCGATGAATCCCAGACACCGGGAACTGATGCACAAGCAGGGCAAAGTGAGGATTTCAGTAGAAAACAAGTGGTTAGCAAAGGGGAGGGGAGGCTGTGAATCCTGGTCTTCTTTTAAATAAACCTGCCTCTTCATTTTTCAACTGTTCTTCGCCGACTCTTTGGAATTTATTCCAGCGCAAAAGGTCCGGGACGGTCTAAGCGCCGCAAGGAATCCTCTGACCCTGCAGGCATTCTGTGCTGTAACCCTGTCGTAAATGTGTCGCATCCCGCTCACCATCTGTCTCTCCTCCACAGAGCTGCCGGCCGAGGAGGGTGAGTCTTTTTTTAAACGTCTGCTTTTCGTGTCCAGTTGACGTCGGCGCCGTCCGTCGACACCCGTCGCCGTCCGCTTCCCTTCCACGCCTCACCTTCGCCCATCTGACAAACCCATTGCGTAACATCGCATTACTAATCGGACGGATGCGGATGATGCCAAGAGGCGCAACGCCGTTACAATTGTTTGCTGTTTGAGAAGCGGTGCAGTTTGTGGTCAATCGTGCATTTGAAATCCTCCTATGTCTCCCAGACACACGCAAAGTGATTTTTGTGTCGTTCCCGACAGGAAAGTCGATCTGGGAGTTGGTGGTGGAGCAGTTCGAGGACCTGCTGGTCAGAATCTTGCTCCTGGCTGCCTGCATCTCCTTCGTGAGTCCCAATGTCGTCGCTTCCTTAGGTCTCGGGGTTACCGTGACGTGATATCTACGAGACCTCCGGCTTCTCCATTTAGATTCAGATTCATATTTATGTAACGCTTATATGTTGCGCTGCTGTGACAAAAGAATTTCCCCAATGGGGATCAATAAAGTTTATCTCGTCCCAGCTCTATTTGACTGAGATTACACTGATATTTGTCGACAGAGTCTTTGGGTACATTCAGTAAAGCGCAGACAGCGAAACATCTCAGGTGACGATGAGTCTAATGAGCCTGAGAAGATCATGTTATTATATTGTAATAGATTAGAAATAGAAATCGCTTTATTTGTCACATTCGGTTGTACGTGAGCACGGCATTAGTGAAATTTAAACCCAGTCGGGGGGTCGGCGTCTTGCTCGACAACCCCTCACCCGGCGAGGAGGGCGGCAGGAATACAACCAGGAGTTATTATTGTTATTATCACCATTATCATTATAAATGCCTCATGTGACATTTTGAACTCTTGAAATACAGTCCCTCCCACAAAATGTTAACTTTTGGGTTCCAGACTGAGACTGAGATTCAGGGCAAATTCAAGCTCAAAAGATGCCGAGAGTAAGAAATCTTATCCCGGAGGTGCGAAAACGTAAGCAATAAACAATCAAAACATATAGACGACAGTAAAGACTCGCTGAAGGGCACTTAGGAAACTGTCAATGCGGGAAGGATTCCTTTGCCCGACACACACGGCGTCCATTTAGACCTGCGTCTTCACTCTCTTTTACACAAGGAATCCCTCCGTCGCCCTCCGTCGCCCTCCGTCGCCCTCCATCACCCTCCATCACCCTCCATCACCCGCCGCCCCTCAAACTGTTCCTGCGTGGCGCAGGCTGGACACATTGTCTTAATCCTCCATCGCTGCCCTCTGGCCTCCCTGCACAGCTGTCACGATGGCCTTAGAAGGCCCGATAGCTCTGTGTGTGTGTGTGTGTGTGTGTGTGTGTGTGTGTGTGAATGGGCCGTCACACGTGTGCAATAGAGAGAGCAAAGTAAAGAGAAAGTCAGAAAGAGGGTGAGCACGCATGTGTTTGTGTTTGCACACGTGGCTTTATTTTAAGACGGTCTGCGTCCGGCAGGAGAAAGCGTATCCTCGCACAAAGGTCAGCGATGGAAGGAAGGAGCGACGGCTGGCGGCAGCCAAAGAGACGGAGCGCAGGGCGGCGGCGGGGGGGCGGAGGGCGCTTCTGGATTGGGTTGCACAAAGGCATTGTTTGTTACGATGACACACCGGAGCGATAGATTCAGAGTCGTATATGGTTTCTGAAAGAGAGAACACTAAACACTGGAGGTTCTATTCATACACACCGGAGTCCCGCTGCTGACGGACGGAGACTCTCGCTCCGGACTTAGAAGGGGGGGCTTTTTTTTTGGAAAAGGCGAAAGAAGAAACGTTCGGGAGGAGTCGAGTCTCTTCGCTCCGCCGGCTCGCAGATAATCTGTAGCGATGTCAACACCCAAGCCTTTCCGAAACAAACCCGCGGCGAGCAAAACGGGGCTCGCGGGGGCCGACGAGTCACGGGTGGAGGCGGCGAGGCGGCGAGGCGGCGAGGCGGCGAGGCGGCGAGGCGGCGAGCGAGACGCCGGGCAAACACTCTGCTGACTCAGGGATCGATCAGAAGTTTTTAAGCTGCCGTTTCAGGCGTAGGGATTCAAACTTCGCCCTTACCATCTAAACCACTTCAAGTTAGATACATGAAACCAAAACACAACATATATAACACTAAGAAAACCATTTTTGGTCAGTTTAACCAGATGAACCAAATTAAAATAGTCCAAAATGTGTAAATTGCTATTATACTAGGATTTACAAAAGCAGTCAAAGGTATTAAGTGTCTCTGAATGGAAAAATGTAAAAGTTGATTTCACAGTGAAAAGCATCATTTGCAGTCCAGGTGGAAAGTAGATTCTCAATTAAATAATTCACCTATTTCATTTTGCATTATATTCATACATTCTCCAGGACAACTTACTTATTATTATTTCATATTTACCGCCCACATCTCCAGCTGTACACCTGTTCTTTATATTTCCTGCGCAAGGCATTTCCGTTCCTTCTTTTCCCTTCTTGTTGCTTTTTTGGTATATTATCACTCTTTACACACTTTTTTACCTTGTAATGATTCTGTGACTGTGATTTTAATTTTGTGGGATCAACAAAGTCCGACTTATCTCATCTTATCTTAGAATAAATAAAGGTTGACGAGAATTCAGACTCTTGAAGGAACAATGCCGTACTTTGCTTTCTTACAGCCGATAACATGTTAAATGAAAAATATGCGGATAAATTTGCAGGTACCAAACCAAGTGTGTGAAAGCACGCTGAACCTCCGTGACTGTGTGTTCCAGGTCCTGGCCTGGTTCGAGGAGGGCGAGGAGACGGTCACGGCCTTCGTGGAGCCCTTCGTCATCCTCCTCATCCTCATCGCCAACGCTGTGGTCGGGGTTTGGCAGGTCGGTGCGCAGACAGCAGGAGCATTTCAATCTCAAGGACGCATACCTGCCAATGAATGCGGTCTTTTACACACACACACACACACACACACATACACACACCCAAATAGACTCTTATACTTAGTAACAGTCACACATGATAAATTATAACGGCCCCCCCGCTCAGGTCGCGATCTTTTGTTCTTTACGGCGAGGCGGCGCTCCTTCCAGAGCCTCAAGCCAAGCCAGAACGAGGTGCATGACGTCGACGGCGAGCGGCGCAAAGGGGAAAGGTTAAGCTGGCAAATGGAGGGGGGGGGTGAAGGGGGGGGGGGGTGAAGGGGGGGGGGGGTGAAGGGGGGGGGGTCGCCTTGAAGACCCCAAACGGATTCTGCTCCGGTACAACCCTCAGTGTACGAGCCACAGTAAAAATACAAACCCACGATCACGTTACCCTGGGCCTTTCTCTATGTGTGTGTGTGTGTGTGTGTGTGTGTGTGTGTGTGTGTGTGTGTGTGTGTGTGTGTGTGTGTGTGTGTGTGTGTGTTGGGGTTGTTGGGGGGGGGGGGGGTCTCATCAACCCCGTGGCAGTCATTTGGAAACTATGCACAAGGATTCACACATGGGGGTGTGAGGGAGCGTGGAGGGAGTGAGGGGCGGCAGGCTGAAGTTGGGCTTTACACTCTGAGGCGGTTGTGGGTGGGAGTGGGACAGCGAGTGGGACAGCGAGTGGGAGTGGGAGTGTGTTTAGGGGGGATCAGGCTTGGAAGAAAGACTGGGGTGAACGTTAGAAGATTTGCTGATGATTCAACAGGAAATGTAACACAGAAGCCCTCCAGTCTGAGGCTTTTCTAATGTTGCACCTTTTATTACTTATTATACACTTTCCTCTAACAATATCATAGCAAGTGCATCTAAATGACCTTTTCTGATTGTTCATGATACGATTCCAGACAACATGCTTTGTGGGTAGAGTTACTTGTCATGATATCACTCCGTCATCTTTCATATCCTGTGGCCGGAGCTTTGCTTTTGACAGACATGTTTAATATCAGCCGGGCGTCTCTGGCTCCTCATCAATTATTAATCCTGGAGGTGGTTGTGCAAGAAAGAAAGAAAGAAAGAAAGAAAGAAAGAAAGAAAGAAAGAAAGAAAGAAAAATGAAAGCGAGGCCTTTCTCATTTGGGGACAATGGGTTTATTTGACTATGTTTTAGTTCCACAAAGCTACTGCAGTGCTTGTTTTTTGCACGTGTACTTGAATTAAACATTTAACAGCAACTATGAATGTTAAAACTGTAAAAGTCGATTCATGTCTGCCTCGTTCTCCGTATCAGGTGTCGGCGTGCTGTTTACGCGGTCGGCGCGGTTGTATTTTGCCAGGTATCTAAAACCGTGAAAGGTGGCGTCCTCATATTCCAGGTTGATATACGTTGTATAAGTTTGAAAGCGTCCATGTGAACGGCTTCCAGAATTACGATCGCTCAGATGGTCGCCTTATTCTCGCCATGCGGCCGCAGCTGAACATGTTCCTGCATTCATAACGTGTCCTGGAAGGATGTCCTATTAAAAGTTTTACTTCAAAAGGTTTTTTTTTATGTGTTTTCTTGACAGGAGCGCAACGCAGAGAGCGCCATCGAGGCTCTGAAGGAATACGAGCCCGAGATGGGTAAAGTTTACCGGGCGGACAGGAAGAGCGTGCAGAGAATCAAGGCCAGGGAGATCGTTCCCGGGGACGTGGTGGAAGTGTCCGGTAAGGATCCAGAACGACGGACTTTACACTCTGAAACAATAAAAACGTGATGAGCGGATAGTCAGACGGTGACATCCAAGTCTAAAAGTTTTCCGTTCGCGTCCACGTGAAGCCGGAAGTCAAAGAAAACTTTGCGCTTGGATCGAGAGCACTTTCAAATCCACGTCCCGCAGCCTCCGAGCACCAAGTGCTTCAATAAGGATTTAACGGCAGCTCTTCTAGAACCGAGGCCACGGTGAGCGCCGGAGCCGGGCTTCCTTTCGGAGCCTCTGGGAGGAATCGGACAAAATCACCGGGATGAAATGTGGAGCGAACGGAGGGAAGTGAGGAAGCTTTCTTGGAACGGCCACGGGTTCGACCCTGACCCGCGGGTTTCACTTACAACATTAATCCTTTTCTTAAGGTCTCGTTTTCTCAATGACACGCGTTTATCTGTTTGTGCGAGCGACGGCGTGTCTTCATATGTTGGCGTGAAAGCGACGGGCGGTCAGTTCAGGGAGAACCTCCCTCTCCAACCAGACACTTTTTACAAATCAAGCCCCGATATTTGGGTCAGCAGATGTTCATCGACTCCTTATCCAACCCGCTTCCCGCGCAGTCGGGGTGGGAAATCGGGGTTCTTGACATGTCGTACGGAGACGCGCCACCATTCGCCGTCTCAATTTCGGGTCTCCGCTGAACCCGCTGCATGTTTTCGGATCGTCGGAGGAAGCTGGAGAACCCAGATGAAACCAGACTTGAGGAGAACATGCAAACACAGAACCCAATAAAACCCCGAGCACTCACTCGGGCCGCCGCTGTCGCCTCACACTGATTTGACGCTATAAATTCCCCTAAGAAACGTCCAAAACCGTCAATATTCTCGGTGCCAGTTTTAAGACGTGTTCTCTTGGCTTTGAGAGACGGCGAATCCGTCCCAGACCTGACTTTTATGGCCCGGTCGATTCCATCGGCGTCCCTTTTCACGAAGCGGGTGGATGACAAACTGAGAGGAGGCGGCGCCAGAGATCTATAGAATGAAATAAAGGCGGAGGCGAGCGGATTCATGGCCGCCTTGGAAATAAAACATTTGGCCGGAACATCTCTCTCTGTTTGCTGCACACCTGTTCCTTTCATTACACCACGTCCCCGAGCTCTCCCACTGTCTGCGCCTTCACTCTGGTTTCAGTTTTCAATAACAACACCATCCATCCAGAGGGTTAAAACCAGCCAGTCACCCCCCCAACACACACACACACACACACACACACACACATCATCCGGTTTAATACTGCAATTACGGTGTCATTAAATGAAGGCGTCTCTTGAAACAATCTTCCCGCAAAACTCAAGACCTTCTTAAAAGGTTGGTTGAGTGGAGTTTCTGTGTGTTTCAGTGGGTGACAAAGTTCCGGCGGACATCAGGATCATCTCCATCAAGTCGACGACCCTCCGCGTGGACCAGTCCATCCTGACCGGTGAGTCCAAGCGGCGCCGCTGATCCAGCGCTTCTCCGTGTTTACGTGTTTCCCGCCTCGCAGGCGAGTCCGTCAGCGTGATCAAGCACACGGACGCCGTCCCGGATCCACGAGCCGTCAACCAGGACAAAAAGAACATGCTTTTCTCCGTGAGTCTCGTCCTCTCACACACACACACACACACACACACACACACACACACACACACACACACACACAGAGTTTTTTAAAAAACAATGCAGTCTCCAGAACATGCCTCCTCTTGCTGGATCCTCGACTCTCCAAGGCCAGGAGTCTGGTTTGAGGCCTGCGGAGCAAACCAGACTCCATGGTGAGGTACAGGCATGGAGAAGGTCCAAAGGGGGGGTCGGCTTACAGAGGGTGAAAATGTGGGCATGTCCTGCACTGAATCTGACACCTCTGAGGTCATCCAGCCTGGAGGTATGAAGTCATGGCTGAGGGTTTGGAGAGTCCAAAAGTGAAGGTTGTTGTCCGGAGACGCACCCGAGGTCGCGTCCGAACCCGGAACGGAAAAGACTGTTGTTGTTGTTGGTGCGTGTGCGCCCACGTGGACAGTTCTCTTGTGGTTCTGCTGCGTAACCTCGGCCCGGGTCGGCCTTACGTGGCTGATCTGGGAACCCCTAATAATCCCGAGACCCGCGGGTCTGGATCGGAACGCCGCCGCTGCCGCTGGACACGATCGCAGCAGATCGGTGAGCAAACCAAACAGCACCAGACTAAAGGTTGGCTAATATAAGCTCATATAGAGAGTGTATCCTCACACACAGTGCTCACACCCTTTATGTGGGTTTCTCCACGCCCTCGATGCCGCGAGGAAAACTAATCCGTTGCGCTTTTAGGCCGAAGTCGCTGGCTCAGGTTGTCTCTCACGACGTCCTTCCCAGGGCACCAACATCGCCGCCGGTAAAGCCACCGGAATCGCCGTGGCGACCGGCGTCACGACGGAGATCGGCAAGATCCGCGACCAGATGGCGGCGACGGAGCAGGAGAAGACCCCTCTGCAGCAGAAGCTGGACGAGTTCGGGGAGCAGCTGTCCAAGGTGAGGGTTCGCCGACGCTCGGACACAACATGCCAGAAGACGCTGACGCCGCCTGTCGGCCCCGCAGGTCATCTCTCTGATCTGCGTGGCCGTGTGGATCATCAACATCGGACACTTCAACGACCCCGTCCACGGAGGCTCCTGGATCCGCGGCGCTATTTACTATTTCAAAATTGCGGTGGCCCTGGCTGTGGCCGCCATCCCAGAAGGTAAACCCCGGACTCATTTAGAAGAAGATTAGAATGTCTGTCGTTCATCTGGTCTGTTCTGCGCCGCGGCTTCGGGACTTTGATAGCGTGGCTCGTCTCAGCGATAAGAATCATCCGGCTTAAAAAATGAAATCTCTCCGGTGTTGCCGATCTTTACTTTTCAGGTGTTTGAAGCGAAGCGAAGCCACCGCAGACGCTGTTTTAATTACCTCTATGGATCTGGTGACGAATCCGCCAGACATCGCTCTGATTTTCTTGCAAATAGAAAGCTTAAAACCTCAATCATTCCTTGGGGACTTTCAGCTCCGGTGAGGTTTTATTCCTCCTCCGGGCGTCTGGGTATTTCCTGGGATTATTTGTCTTTTAACTGTCAAACTCCCAGAGAGCCGTCCTCAGCAGGTGCCTCGGGCCTCTCGTTGGACTCCTCTTTACTCGGAGGACCATCTGCTCGCCACAAACAGAATCTCTCTTGTCCCGATCTGATTGTTTTGGTCCCCGTCCAGCTCCGAGAATAGAGGAAAGCGGGAATGACACGCGGCCAATGAATCTGCATCGCTTCATAGCTACTAAACTATTATAACATCACAATCCAACATATCATCCTCTAACCAGCGCAGGCTGGGCTGTAAATAGGACACTAAAACGATCAAACGCCGTCGCCTAATATAGCGTCTCTTCCCCGGCCGTATGAACGGCGCCGGATTCACCCGTGAAACGCTCCCGGTCCTCCCGTGTCACGCAAGCGAGCATCCAATGGCAACAATGCACATCTGAAACCGCCAAAAAGGACGGTGTCATCTGCAAACACAGATACCGTTATAATGTCAGCGAAAGGGACGCTCGCCAGGGCTTTCTCTTCGTGCGCGAGGCGGGCTGGCGTTCGGCCCGCGGAACTCCAGCCATGAGATGTGATATGCGAGCGGCGTGCTGAGCGGCGTGCTGAGCGGCGTTCAGGCAGAAGTACCCCTGTCCAGCTGCCGGGGAGCTTTGAGGCGCGCCGCCGCGTCGGATAGTCGCCGGCTTCCTCGGATTTAGAGGATTCTGTTCGCGTCTCACCGGGCTTCCGTTCCGTCTTCCCTGTCGCGGGTCGACCGCGTTTGACTCGGCGCCTCCGTCCTCCGACCCGGCAGGCCTTCCCGCCGTCATCACCACCTGCCTGGCTCTGGGAACTCGCCGTATGGCGAAGAAGAACGCCATCGTGAGAAGCCTGCCCTCCGTGGAGACCCTGGGCTGCACCTCGGTCATCTGCTCCGATAAGACCGGCACGCTCACCACCAACCAGATGTGCGTGACCAAGGTGGGTGCGCAGACAACGCCCGGACTCAAAAACATCGGAGATCAAATCTCGTACCAAACGGCGTCGACTCTCGTTCCCGCACAGATGTTCATCATCGACAAAGTGGCCGGTGAGAGCGTCAGCCTGGGACAGTTCGAGATCTCTGGCTCCAAGTACACCCCCGAGGGAGAAGTGTGAGTCCGTCACCGCGCGCCGGCGTCCGTCGCTCGACTAAAGCATCGCAGGAGTAACTTTGAGCCTCTTTGTTCCAACAGCACAAGGAACAACATGTCGGTGAAGTGCGGCCAGTACGACGGGCTGGTGGAGCTGGCCACCATTTGCGCTCTGTGTAACGACTCCTCGTTGGATTACAACGAGGTGCGTGAAACCGCGGATGATGTTTGGCTTAAAGGATC
Organism: Fistularia commersonii; assembly: GCF_037954325.1. Classification (NCBI taxonomy): domain Eukaryota; kingdom Metazoa; phylum Chordata; class Actinopteri; order Syngnathiformes; family Fistulariidae; genus Fistularia; species Fistularia commersonii. The sequence continues at coordinate 20,012,233 of NC_141293.1, forward strand.
GACGGCTCTGACAGCCCGCGCCCGCCGTCTTTTGTTTCGTGTCTTTCCACGCCACGCAGTCGAAGGGTATCTATGAGAAAGTGGGCGAAGCCACAGAAACGGCCCTGAGCTGTTTGGTGGAGAAGATGAACGTGTTCAACACCGAAGTCCGCGGCCTGTCCAAAGTGGAGAGAGCAAACGCCTGCTGCAGCGTGAGTCCGCGGCGGCGGGATCGGAACCTCCGTTTGATTAGCACGCTGATGCTAACCTGCGGCGTGATTCCTGCCCTCGCTACGACCATTGAGCCTCCTTTCCGCAACGATCCCGCAGGTGATCAAGCAGCTGATGAGGAAAGAGTTCACCCTCGAGTTCTCCAGAGACAGAAAGTCCATGTCGGTCTACTGCTCTCCCGCCAAGTCCGCCAAAGCCCCGGTGGGGAACAAGATGTTCGTCAAAGTGAGTTTTGCCACCCGACGCCCGAAAGCACCCGAGTCCGCCTTAGAATTGACCGTCCGTACCTCCGGACGCATCATCGGCCGGGAGGTTTAAAAAAGAAGTGTGAATGCGTTGCCAGGGCGCTCCGGAGGGTGTGATCGACCGCTGCGCCTACGTCCGGGTGGGCACCGACCGTCTACCCCTGACCGGCCCCGTCAAAGACCACATCATGTCGGTGATCAAGGAGTGGGGCACCGGGCGGGACACCCTCCGCTGCCTGGCACTGGCCACCCGGGACGCCCCTCTGAGGAAGGAAGAAATGAACCTGGAGGATTCTACGCAGTTTGCCGAGTACGAGGTAGTGGACAGTAAATACGGTGCTGAAAACACCCCGAACGATGTCGCCCGTATGCCGACGTCCCGACCGCTTTCTATCTTCCCCTTCGTCTCCAGACCGACCTGACCTTCGTCGGCTGCGTCGGTATGTTGGACCCTCCGCGCAAAGAGGTCATGAGCTCCATCCAGCTGTGCAGGGCGGCCGGCATCCGTGTCATCATGATCACAGGTCGATATTCATAAAAGACAAGAAAAAAAAACAAAAACATTTTTGCGCTCGAATCATCGGAAACACGAAGCGACTGTAGAGAACGTACCGGATCTTTTCTTTTCTCTCTCCAAGGTGACAACAAGGGCACGGCTGTGGCCATCTGCCGCCGCATCGGGATCTTCGGTGAAGACGAGGACGTCACGAGCAAGGCTTTCACGGGTCGCGAGTTCGACGACCTGGCACCTTATGACCAGAAGAACGCCGTCCGAAAAGCTTGCTGCTTCGCGCGGGTGGAACCCTCGCACAAGTCCAAGATCGTGGAGTTCCTCCAGGGCTTCGATGAGATCACCGCCATGGTGAGGAGAAACCACGGCTCGGGAAGAAATACCCGCTTTCCGGGGCTAAAACAGCGTCTCCCCGTTTTCCCCCCTCCGTTATTCACCCAGACCGGCGACGGCGTGAACGATGCCCCCGCTTTGAAGAAGGCGGAGATCGGTATCGCCATGGGCTCTGGCACTGCCGTTGCCAAGTCTGCCTCTGAGATGGTCCTGGCTGACGACAACTTCTCTTCAATCGTGTCCGCCGTCGAGGAGGGCAGAGCCATTTACAACAACATGAAGCAGTTCATCCGCTACCTCATCTCTTCCAACGTGGGCGAGGTCGTCTGGTGAGTCGCCTGCCGATCGCACGCCGAAGGTCATTTGATTCGTGCTCGAGAAACTCCGGAAGATAAGCGGGAGCAGAGGGAGGGCTGGTTTGGAAATGAGAAAATAATCCTCTTTCAATTCAATCCCCAGTATCTTCCTCACCGCTGCGCTGGGTCTACCCGAGGCTCTGATCCCGGTTCAGCTCTTGTGGGTCAACCTTGTGACCGACGGGCTTCCCGCCACGGCGCTGGGCTTCAACCCTCCGGACCTGGACATCATGGGCAAGGCTCCCCGCTCCCCCAAGGAGCCCCTGATCTCCGGCTGGCTCTTCTTCAGATACCTGGCCATCGGAGGTGCTGACCCTTCCACGCCTCCTCTTCTGTTCGTGTCGCTTCGGGCCGACGTGGTCCGACCCCTGGACGTGTCCTCGTCAGCGCCACGTCAGCGCGGAGTCTTTGGAACGAGAACTAACGAGAATTAGAATTGGGCACGCTAATTCATGTCAAAAAAAACAAACAAACAAAACGCTGAAACCTCTTTAAACGTCACCGGCTGCCGCTCTACTTTTATCTGGCCGAACTCTGGACCTCCGGGTTGAAGGCAGCTCTGTCTTCTCCAGGTTATGTTGGCGCTGCGACCGTAGCTGCCGCCGCCTGGTGGTTCTTGTACAGCGACGACGGCCCGATGGTCACCTTCCACCAGCTGGTCAGTCTTTAACCTGGTTACAAAATCAGCTTTTTGTCGTCCGCAAACAAGTAAAAAACAAAATGTAAGCATCGGTGTTCCTGTCCGGCAGTCGCACTTCATGCAGTGCAGCGAGGAGAACGAGGACTTCGACGGGGTCAGCTGCGAGGTGTTCGAGTCGGCGCCCCCGATGACCATGGCTCTGTCCGTGCTGGTCACCATCGAGATGTGCAACGCTCTCAACAGGTCCGACCGCCGTCCGCGCTCGCGAGACATTTAAACGCCGACTTCATCGCGAGCGATGAGAACTCGGCTCATCCAGCCATCCATCAGCCAACGCTTAAATACATCACAGAAAGTAATCACGTTATCAGACATTTACAGTCACAACCCGAATCTGTTTCCGCTCCCTGATGTCGTGACAACCTCGGCTGTGATATGTTGCATTATTCAACATATTGTTTTCACCAGTTCAGCAACCAAACACTTAAAACCCAACTCCTCCCTGCAGTTTGTCAGAGAACCAGTCCCTGGTTCGGATGCCGCCCTGGAGCAACGGCTGGCTGGTGGCTGCCATGAGCCTCTCCATGTCCCTTCACTTCATGATCATCTATGTCGACCCCCTGCCCGTGAGACACACACACACACACACACACACACACACACACACAACCTTCTCATTAACATCGACCTCTCACATTCTGGTCTTTTAAATACTTGAAGCATGGCTTCGCTGCACACACGTCTGGCCAGGGATCGATCGATGCCGTTCCTTCTGACGCCAATAAACCGCCCAGAAATGACAGGCGGATGAAAGTACATCCTATTTCTTATTTGGTGTTTTTCCTTGCTCTGTCTACTGGATATTCATATCTTAACAAAACTTTGGGGAAGATGGAAGAATGGAGTCATTTTAACATCTCAAAAGTGATGACCAGCAGCGTTCACACAACACCTTCTTTCATCGTATTATTGTCCTACTTTCAGTAAAGCTCATCTTAGTGTCTTCTAAGAGGCTCCCAGGGATGTGTTGGAAACCAGTACAGTAAGATATTATTCCCCATCTATTATATTCTATTATTCCCAAGTCCGTAAACCTCCCATCCTGTCTTCCTGTGGATCTCCAACCTCAGCATCCTTCCACCCGTACCATCTCTGTCCCTCCAAACCGTCTCGTCTGACTTCATGTCAAAAGCATCTACCATGTGCCGTCCCTCCGATGGACTCGTGGCTGATCCGATCCGATCCGACCTGCTCACTCCCAAAGAGAACCTCGACATCTTCATCTCCCTCAACGCCAGGCGGCGTCTCTGCTGTCACTTCCTTCTTCTACACCTTCTTTTTAATTCTGGCTTGTCAGACCTTCCCTGACCTTACCCGACACCCTTTCCAGCCTGCTCGAATCTGTTTCGTCATCTTTTCTGCACTCCATCCCTCTGGATTGTTGTTCCTTAGCGCTTAAAATGTAGCCTCAGCGTTCCTCTTGGGTTCTCCTTTCCAGAGCAGAGCTCCAGCTGTCTAGATCTCCCTGCACTGCTCCCTGCCTTCACGACAGGTCACATTATCATCTGCAAGCGGCACAATCCACCAGACTCCCCTCGAGCCTCGTCGTCCGGCCCGTCCACCACCAAGGGACCACCGCGTCCCGACCTCCACCCAGACCTTCTGCCACACCTATAACACGCCTCGCCGTCGGCTTAAAGCGCTCACGATATTGACCTGACCAGCTTCCATTTCCAAAGAACACATTTCCCCCAAAAATCCTGAAATTGAGATGAGAAGGGTCACAGTTGCTCATCCCTCCAGATGGGCGTTTTCATTGAAGGCGTAAAGTTTCCAGGACAACCTTTCACCCGTCTCTCCCGTGTGTGTGTGTGTGCGTGTTTGTGTGTGTGTGTGTGTCGTCTCCACAGCTGATCTTCAAGCTCACCCACCTGACGGTGGAGCAGTGGATCATCGTGCTGAAGCTCTCCTTCCCCGTCATCCTCATCGACGAGCTCCTCAAATTTGTGGCGCGCACATATCTGGAAGGTGCGTGAGACACGTTCTGACATCTGGGTTGCTGCAGGGTCACCTGGCCAAGGCCTGGAACACATCGCACAGTAAACTGAGTTTGGGTTTTCAGCGTTTTAATGCTGTTTTATCTCCACATGGTTTGACCTCCTCACACCCAGAGTCTCCACATCAGGACGTTACATTTAGATTTCTCTGCACCTTGTGCCTGAAATCTATTGGACCTCACCATGTTGTTCTTTTGGTGCCTGCCGGTGGCAGCAGGAGTGAACGACACCCATCTCAAAAGTTTATATCATGCATTCATTAATTGCTCACTCAAATACGCTGTTATTTACTATTTGACATACAATTAGCAAATAACAACATGAACAAAATCTGTTGCTACGAGGCAAACGTTTGCTATTTTAGGCTGTTTGGACGACACCAGGTGGCTTCCAGCAGAGGTTGTAACGACAAAAATAATCACTTTAAATATCATTTTAGTGTACGTATAGTTAAGTCAAATGATGCATACGAGTGTAGAATTTTTAGCACAAACTACTTCATGCTGAGTTACATATCATTATGAAGGACTTGCCAACACCAAATAGGTAAGTCTTACTAAATACACGGAGAAAAAGACTGGGTCTTGGTGATCTGAGCTTTTAGTCAGCATTTTATCACTATTAAAGAATTATAGAACAAGACCCGTACAAATTGTGATTTTCACGCAACGTTCAAGTACTTATTCTAAGGTGAAATGACGAAGCATTGCATGTGCCCTGCACTGAGCTGGTATAATGTCAACTACTGGGTCACACATCAATCCATTTCTTTGTCTAAAATGCAGAATATGGAAAACAGACATCCCTCTATTCAGATGTTGTGTGTACAGAAAAGCTCCCCGCACATATTTCACATAACATAATAAACTGTGTCTACATGTATTTAACCTTGAGTAACAGTCAGAATCTCAGATCTCGTTTTCCCTCAATTCCGGTGAAATAGTTGATAGTGGAATAATAATCAACGTCCCGAGTAAATGTTCTTAATGTTACATCTTTTTTCCCTCTCCTTTTATCCCTCCCACTCCCCCTCACCATCTATCTAATCTTCCTCTCCAGCCTAAACCCCGTTTCCCTCCTCCAACTCCCCGTAACACAGCAAGGTATATGGTTCGAAGGCCGAGGCTCTGCATCGTGCACGTCTTTAAGCCTCACCTTTGTGCTAAACGTGCTGCCGTCTGCTCCACGTGTCCAAGGTTGTTTGTCGTCGTCCTTGTGGACGGATCCCGAGAGGAACCGATTCTGCTGAAACAAATGCAGAAAAATCTAATTGCTATTGTCGTCTCAGCGGTTCATGTTATTGCGTGTTAATTATCTTAAAAGCATATAAATGCTCCTGTTTACTCATGCAATCAAACTACTGCAGTGACTTTTCCAAACCGCATGTGGATAAAAGTCTTCATGGAAACTGTGCACTTTGGGCTGATTGAAGTCCATGATCTCCTTCTGTCTGAGTCACATGCTGTTTATGTATGAATACATAACATAGTGCATGATGGAGGGTTGTGATGAAAAGTCCTCAACTCTCATTTCCGGCCCAAACTGTTTCCAATGACAGAGACGAGACAGTTTAACCACCGCTGGATTACTTCTGCCTGGGGTTCCAGCTCACTTACCATAGCAAGCAGCCAAACAGGAAGCAGCTGCACTGATCCGTCACCGCCGAACCAACACTTACACTCATGAGGCTTGTGGTTTATTTGCTTTTATTCCCATGAGTTTATAGTTTGGAGCGAGACCACTAAATAACTTCTGGATGCAGTTGTGCTCGGGGTAAATATTTAATGAGTCTCAGACTTTGGTTCACAACGGAATAAGTATAAAATGATTGCCGAGACTTTGAAACGTGTTTGTGTTTGAGGTAAATGCGACATTTAAAATAGGGGTTCACAACTTTACTTTTAGCAACTGTTCCCTTTTGCTTGGGTTATAGGATATTTAAAGAATAAATGATGATTTTATTTCATCTTTATAATAATTTTGTTCTTCCCCATCGAACAGCCTGTTAAAACAACCATTCATCATAACAGAAACGAGATGGTGAACCTTTTTGTGGAGGAAATCAGCAACTTTTCTCTCCCTGAGCAACTAATCAACATTTAATCATAAATGCAAACACCAACACTTGATAGCGTAGCATTTCTCTCTTTAGGTAACGAAAAACAGAAAATATGGGCAAAATGTGTTTTGAAATAGTGGCACCATAAAGCTCATGGGGAGGATTTGTCATGGATTCTCGCATGATGAGCTGCTAAACCAGTTTGTAAACATGGTGGAAAGTACCTGCTGAGCTTTTAGCTGCAAGCTCCACTATGTTTGACCTCCTGCATGGCTGGAGCATCTTGTTTAAGAGGCTTACATTCAAAGCAACTTAAGAGTATCAGGCAGGCACGGCTACAAAAAAAGGATGATATTTGTACAATTCTGTTGTAACGTAAGCAACTTACTGCAGCCGCATCAGGTAAAGGGTAAATATGTGATAAGCTTGTTTTTGTCCACGCAGGAAAAGTATAGAGTCAGAGGAGCAGATGACGCAGAGAGAAAGTGTCAACACACAGATGGGGAGAAGAGGCTGAGCTTGGGTTCGAGTCCTCGGCCGAGCAACAGCTGTCGCTTGATAGGATCAGAGCATCAAGCGGCCTGAAGACAAAAAGAGTTTGAAAAAAAAAATGCATGAACCATCTGAAAATACACCAAAAAAGCTGCAAAATATTTTTTTCTGTGTATGTACTGAAATTAATATATAGGTAAGGGTATAAGCTATTCCGTGTTGATTCTATTCTTACAGAATAAAATAATGTATTTAAAAAAAGATGCTGGTCTCTGATGTCGGTGTTATGTTCAATAAATGAATGAATTAAATGAAATTAAAAACAGATGAAACACTGGGTGTACAGTACTCAGGACATTTGCTTCTATTTTGTACTCTCTCTAATGTTGGGTTTTAACACTAGATTTTCAAAGCACCAAAAACTTGATCCCACATGCAGTAAAACGTCAATCGATTCAAATTTTTCCAAATCCAATGGAAGCGTCCTCATCCGTCTCTGGAACTCAGCTGGTCTGAACAGAGGAACACCTCCTGGATGCGTCACACCGTCCACACCGTCCACACCAATCACACCGTAAACCCAACCGGACGCTCCTCTCAAACCGTGTCAAAGGTCAGGATTTAAGTTTGAGTGTTTATATAGCTCTCCGCGACTCAAATGTTCCAAACCAAATACATTCAGGAAGTAAAATATTCATTTATTTTTACCTTTTGGAAAAAATGGGGACTCTAGAAATTCTTGACTTTTTCTATTCATTTGGTTCCAGTTAGTCCAGTTAGTTAGCTGGATTAAGGACGTGACGTGCTGTCATGTGCAGTTTACTGTCCGATATGGAGAAACATTAAAAAATAGAAATCTGCATTATAAATCACCCTGAGCATGCCAACATTGCTTTGTTGCAGCTTTGATTATTTGTTTCTAAATATTTTGATTTTAGATTTTTATCTATCGAGGGGAGAGTTTTTAAAAATCATATGGTCATACTTCAAAATTGTAATTTGAAACTTCTTGCTACACTGACAAGTTTATTCATTAAAATGAATAAGGCAAACTATTGTCAGTGTACGGCCATGCAAATGCAGGCTCTTTAATGAAGAATGAAATTGAAATCAATTCTCTCTTTAAGAGACTTAAACCAACGCAATCATTATGAGGGGGGTTTTATCGCAGGGCTTTTAGATTCTACTCAAAACCTGCCATTGGTATTGTGTAACACTGACTCCATTATCTTATTTAATCATGTTACTAATAAACATTTACTTTATAAGTCTTTCATGTTGCATTCTAAAACCCTGCATGTTCTGAGCACGCTTCTCAAGCATATTCACAGTTACAATTAAAACCTTGGAAACACTAAAGTTGAAATACTAAACAAAAGGACAAGATGTTATGCATTGATGGAATGTTTACTTGGCTTTTAAACGATCATATACGTCATAATAACAATATAATATTTGTGAGAACAGTAAGAAATAATTATGCTGTGGTAAAAGATCAATTCCTATATATTCAATAAAAGTCACATTTGACTTACTGTAACAATGTTAACTCATTACTCCGGTGGCTTTCAGCTCCTCCTATCACTCGAGATTAAATGAAAAATTCTGCTTTGGACATCGATCATGTTGTCATCATATCTGAGGTGCTCAGCTCTCCGGTGTTTAGCAGGAGCGCCGCGTCAGTTTGACCAACAGACGGCGTACGCCTCGAAGATCTGGACAAAGAAGCAAGTAGCGACAAAAGTATTGTCACCGTTCACCGCGGGGAGCTATTATAAGTCACACATCGAGCCAAAAGGGGAAAAAAAGAAAGAAAAAAGGGGGGCAGGGGGAGATTTCTCAGCAAAGTCTTTGCAGCTCAAAATGACTTTGGTCACCATTATTTTGGTCCCAAACACAAGAGTCTTCACTGTCCCTGCAGCACATCTGCAATCCTCCACCGCTTCTCACGCCGCAGGTCGCTGGAGCTTTCATGGAGTCTTCTGGGATTTCAACCTCGGTCCGTGTTTTTGGTTCCAATGTCCATGTGGTCAAAGTCAGGAGGCATCGGCGGGCGGGGGGCCCGCCTCACTCCAACCCTCCTCCAGGATCTCCCTGACTTGCTCCAGAGACTCCGCCTGCCGGATCAACTCCAGCTTCACCTGAGGAGGAGCGGTCAGTGAAATGTGACATGGGTGTGGCGTGGATGGGATGCAGGAGGGAGTTCACCATTACTAGCAGCTTAACTTGTTGCTCAACAGCACGAATCCAACCAAAAACACGACTTCACTGTCTGGTAAATGATTACATTTCGAGAGCATGCTGAGCATGTTGTCTATTACCACGGGTAAAATGAAGCACGCAGAGTGAAACTCCACGCCGTTAAAGCGAGGTGACGTAACCACGGCCGCACTGAAACCAGGGCGGGTTTGTTTTTTCAAACCTTTGTCCTTCTTACCTGCAGAGACTGGGAGAGCTGGACAAAGTCTCTCTGGACAGTCTGGCTGGTATCGACCTGGGAGCGCAGGCTGATCACCTGGCTGCGCAGCTCCAGGCACTGCTGCTGGAGGGCCGCCTGAGGGGAGGAATATCTATCATCCACCCGCCGGAGTCTCATCGGCGTGGTGACGAGGGTCTACTCACTTTGTCACCGGTGAGGGTTTTGCTGGTGCTCTGCACGTGAGAAAGCACCACCCGTAAGGCCTCCAGCTCAGTGTTGCAGGCCAGCAGCTCAGCCTGCAGCTGGTCTCTGTGAGCCTGGATCCTCTCCGTCTCCGTCTTCAGACTGGACAGTTGCACTGGAGGTATTTTATAAACGCAGCTGAACCAATGGGATAGATATATACATCTATATCATACTTTACACAGACAGACATTCCTTTTCTAGGGTGATTTAACTTCCTCCTTCTTCTCCACTCTTTTTCAGAGCGACAAAACAATGTAAGAGTAGCGACGCTATGTTTGTTTTCACACGAAAACAAAACTGCACTGTTACTCCATCCTGTCAGTCCCTTTCAGGTTTCCTACCATCCTGTGCTATGACGACCTCTGCTGCCACACCAGAGCAAGGAAACATCTGTTCGACCCTCTACACTTTCATGGACTCCTATCCCAGGTGGGGTGTAACAGCTGCATATCGAGCAGCATCCCTACAGTAATGTCGGCGTGGGAAGCGGCTCGCGCTCTCTGCCGCAACACAATGTGACTCTGAATTCTTTACATATCACCACAACAGTAAGCTTGTGTTGCAACAAATAAATGTTTGTTACACTCACCTTCTAACACATCTGATGGCGGTGGATCCATGGAGAAAGAGACAGCAGAAAGAGCACACAGTTAGATTTATTTACTTCATGTGGAAAAGGCCTTTTTATTTTAAGAACCTACCATGTTCCTCTGCCTGAGCGTCAAGCTGCTCCCTCAGGTTGACGATCTCGATGCGGAGTCTCTCCTCGCAGTGCGCCCCCTGCTGGCCAGAGAGCATCAGACAGGAAACGACACCATGCCTGGCCTTAAATGACGCCGCGAGGAGGTTGTTCCGCTTAATTTGGGATTTCAAATCTCCCTTTTCAATCAAATGAGGTCTTCAGACCTGAAGTGTTGATGGCAAAGGCGAGCTGGAGTCTGGCACGTCCTCCACGGCCTCCTCTCCTTTCAGTCGGGACAGATCGCTGCACATTTTCCTCTGTGAAAGGGACAGCTCGGCCTGGACTCAGAAAACCATTGCGCGCACACACACTTTACTCACCTACTGAATTGATGGCAGGACAAAAAATGGACTCAGATACACAAATGCTTTACATCGAGAAAACATCAGTTGATTTTTTATAGAACTGTTCGACAAGTCCACGTGCTTTACAAAAAATAAATCATAAAGTTATTTAAAGACAGACATTTTCATTGGGTAAAAGGGAAAAATAACACTTTAAGAGAATAGATAAACAGTACCAAAACAGTACAAAATGAAAGATATAAAAGACAAGTGAAAGTAAACAGTGCAAAAAAGGAATCAGTTCTTTGAATCTGTTTTCAATAAAAACCAGCGGCAGACAAAATACTTGTCGTATTGATGTAAAAGAACCAAACACTATTTTACCTCTTTACCTTACTAGTTACTAGTAACCAACTTTAGTGACGAGAGAAAACCAGAGGTAATTGTGATATTGACCCGTCATACGGTTTTTGTCTTTCCTACCTGAGGCTATCAGACTTTTTAATTCCTCTTCCTTCAGCCGCAGAGAATCTTCGAATCTTTGTACTTAAGACCTTAAAACACTTTATAGTCTTGACTTTGACACTTTATAGTTTTATTTGTATTTCTTATTCTCCCCCCTTTTTTTCTTGTTTATACAATTTCCTATTACTATTTATTATTGTTTTACTTGAAACTGGCACAACAATTTCCTTCGGGATAAATAAAGTTGTTTTTATTCTTATTAATTTTTTTGTGCTCGGTTTACGCTCAGTTCCTTGATTTATCAGCGGTTTGTCGAGCAGGATGATTGCTTCTGTTTCATCTGTCTGCACCTCTATGTCAATTTGCATTGATTAGACAAAGATTATAAACTGATGTAGATTCTCATCATTTGTTTTCCATCAATGTCCACTAAATGGCTGGTGTTGGAATTTATCCTTGGCACGACACGCCGCCGCCGCCGCCGCCGACCCCCACATTCACACACACACCAAACACGCCATTGGCTGCAAAAATCTGTGCCATGTAACTCACCAGTCGATTCTGCACGGCGCTCTGCGACTGACTGAGAGACTTCTGTAACTCCTGTAGGAGAGCTTCTGAAGTCTGGACCTGAGACTGCAGCGCTGATACCTGACCCGGCACAAAACAACATGCCTTTCAGTCTCAAGTCCGGCTTTACTCGCCGTGTGTGTGTGTGTGTGTGTGTGAGATAGATTCAAATACTCATACCTGTTTGTGTGTGTGTTTGGTCTGTGTTTCCAGTTCTTTTTCCAGCTGCTCCTTCTCAGCCAGTAGTTGACTCACCTCCTCTTGCAATTCTGACACCTGTCCATGACACACACTTGGTTACGCTTCCCAGCAGACCTCCAGCCTTCCTCCCTCAGCGATGACCTCACCCGAGCGTTGAGCGCCTCCCAGTCGCTGTGGGTGACGAGCCGGTGCCCGGCCGGCGGCAGGTAGATGGCTTCGGGCACCAGAGTCCCCGTGGAGACCAGAGAGTCTGTGTCTGTGTCTCGCTGACAGTCCTGAGAGTGGAGTTTCCTGGCAAAGGACGGCGTGTCTAAGGAAAAGGAGGACAGCGATGCCGAGTCGCAGTTCCGCAGTGAGAAATAGCCCTCTGTGGCGAGCGATGCCCCCTCGCCCTCTGTCACCACCTCGGGCTCGGCCAGCTGGCTCGGTGTCCTGTCTGTCGACGGCTGGCACTCGTTGCTGCCCTTCCTTCCGCCTATCTATTGGGAAGAGGAAAACAAACGGTGAGTCCAAACCACTAGACAGCGCCACTAACTTTACTTGTAACACTGAACGCAAAAGTTGTTTTCAACCCCCCCGGTTTTCTCTGCTCTCCGGTTTCAATCTGTTGTTTACATCCAATTCTTTGACCGCCGGCTTAAAGCTTGTTCTAAAAGAGTGCGGTAAGCGATGGCTGTCGTAACGCTCCATGCACCTGGAGAACCAGGCTCACGCTGTTTCCTTCAGCAGCCAAAGGAGCCTGTAAATGTTACCTCATTTAAATGTAAATTTGTCCCATTTTCGGAGAGATTATCAGATAGAAGATTCATATCAGACCTATTTTAACACATTAAACCAGGACTGAAACGGACTTGATTCAATGCACCTTTCCTTGCTTTATGATATAAAGCTGATCTTTATCCCACAGGGAAAAAATAAACACCAAATTGGGGTCAAATGAATGGCGTCGCTTGAAGTCAGATGGACGACCAATTTGTGCATATCAGGAATTGATTTTGATGAATAAAAATGTATTTAGTCTGTTGGCCCAAGCTAACAATACAGCTTCCTTCAATCCAACAAGCCAGCGTCTTCTTCATGATGTACTTTACACCCTTCAGACCTTTGTCACGTGCACTCTAACCTCAGCATCATACTGTACCTCTTTACTTCTTCTTTTTCTGAAATGTTCTTTTAATCCTACTTTCATTCTTGCAAGACTGTCATTGAATAGCACATGTGTGTCAACACAGCAAATTATACTGCAAATCTCATCGCTAAAGCAGTGGGATTCGTTTGTGAGATAAATAATAATGGCTTGCTTTTTTTGAGGAAATTAATAGTTTTAATCATTTGTTTGTAATTAAATAATACGAGTAGAAACGCGTTTGAATTCTATGTATAACTAGCGTGGGATGAGATGCTTATATTGTGCTGACCTGGTTCTGGTTGCTGGCTTTCTTCCACTCTCCTGACTGGGACTGCAGAACCGCTATCCTGGCCTCATACTGGGCTGCTGTCTCTGAAAACACAACGGTCATGAAATAAACTTTATTCATTTTTTATGTTGAATACTAGCGACTGGTCGAAATTGATTGTGAACAACAGAAAACTCTCATGCGTAATAGGATCACAGGAGTTGTGGTCGGGGAAAATGTGACATTGCCCTGATAAATAAGATTTTTGGAATCCAAAACGATTGAGCAAAGCCTTTAAAGAGATAAAGATGTTATCCATGAAAATAAACAGTTGAATGACTGTGTTGGTTTCCAAGATCCTCAATTCTCCCTTCTATATTTATCTTGGTGTTGGATGTCGCAATAAGTCTGCATAGTGTGCGGTTTGAAGACTTCATCCTCTCTTCTCACACTCAAACAATGCTCATTTCATTCAAACAGTGAGACCATGTGCTCGGGACACATGAAGCGCTGACCTCTGAGCGCCTCCTGCAGAGACTGGATCTCTTGATCATATTTTTTTTGCAGCTCTGTCAGTTCCTCCTGTTTGCTCACTTCACAGATGGTCGCCAAACCCTGCCAGTGCTCCACCTGAGCTCGACACTCGGCAAGCTGGGCCTCCAGGCTGGCATCTAGAAAGGGACAAGAGGCAGGTTGAAGGAGAAGCGGTTCCTGTTTGTTTTAGAAACCAATCTTCCAAAGCAGACAATCACAAAAGAACAGGTCAGAAAAACAGATGAAAAATAGATGGAGACAGCCCGATGAAACCCCCAGCTCTCTCCTCACAAGGACGGAGAAGGGTTTTTGCTGATTGAATCTGGATGACCGGTGAGGGTTAGTGAGTGTTACACGTCGTTGTTACTGGGAGTGATCTTCCACTGAGGAGAAACATGAACGTTCAAACTGTGACCTGGATTGTTTCCAAAGAAGAATGAGGCTGCAACATCAGAAATCACCAGTTAACCATACTACTTCATGGTTGATTTTAGCCCGGTTATGGCCTGTAAAAAATAATGTGGAGAGGCACACACAGAGGAGGGGGGAAAGAAACAGACGTGAGAGCAGAGCTGATTTTTCTGGCTTTAACATAGCCATTCATCTCACAACCTCACCGCTTTCACAAACGTCCCACATGTTCCTACCCTGCACTCCTCAGTCACACTCCCATCTTGTCAGCTTTCTGCGCTGCAACACCACCCACTTTCAACACGTTGGCTACTCACAGCTCCAAAGCTGAGCTCTTTGAAATACTCATCAATGCGCCATCTCTGTTTTGCTTCTTGACTCTTAAGTCCTATTTTCTTTCTTTATTAGGGCTGATGACTCCTTGCAGATTGCCCTTTCTTTAATTTACAGTGTAGTTATTGGAACTCACCTAAAAAAATCAAACAAAACAAAAACAGTTATTTAGTCCATTCAAACCCCGGCCGTGTCGAATCCCTCCATTCAGCCGTCTGTATTTCCCCGCTGTCACAAAACCTTTCACTGCTTCACAGCTACTAGGCTTATAATCATCATTTTGTCCATCTATGCTTCTCACAGAATGAAACATAAACAACCCTGCACACCTCGTGGCATTGTCTGTTGGAGGAAGTTGAAGCACCTGCAGGAAACATGCTGGACCAGAACATACCCTTGATTCTTTGCTGCATTTCCTGCTGATCAGTGGTGACAAAGGGGAATTTAGCACTTAAAAGATCACAACTCTAACACACTTTTGAGTTTGTCTTATTAACGCCTCACATTGGCTTCGGATGAACTTTGAGATTGTATCTTTTAAAAAAAAAGGACACTGACTCTCCTCTTTGTACCTCCTCAAATAGGCACAAGGGGTACTATTGCCTCAGAGATGTGGTCCACATCTTGACACATCATAAAAAATGCAATTTTTACAAAGTTTTTGATGGTTTCAGAAAACACATTTACCTTCCAGTCCCCACACACACACACACACACACACACACACACACACACACACACACACACACACACACACACACACACACACACACACACACACACACACACACACACACACACACTTGACCTGGATTACAGATCAAGGAATAGTGAAGAGCATCAGAATAATACATGTAATTGTGCTCCTATTAATCTATGTGTGCACACTTTGAAACATACAAAAATCAATGGGTAAACAAATTGATTGGTACTTTAAATTACATGGATAACACACTGTGACATAGTACCAACAATGAAATTTAGTACATTTTCGAGTTGAGAGATTATGCACTCCAATATATGTCCACAAGTATCCCTAAATACACGCTAATAAACTGATCATTATCAGATTCATGAAGTTATTCATATTGTTCGACTGTGTAAATATACACAGCATAGCCGGATATCCTTTAATCAGACAATAGCTGGAATCAGAACATGAGAAATCCAATGAAAAATACACAATTAAAAGAAAGCTTCTTGTGTAGTTTGTTTAGTGCATCAAAGGTCTGCAAACCTGTCCAGTTCCAAATTTGATGGGAAGTTCTGTTTTATGTCATTTGGTTGAAGGTATTTGTCAAGTTTGACTAAATCAGAGAACATGTACAAACATCAAATCTGATTAAGACCTCACTATTCACAGCCTTTGGATTCAAGATTCAAAGCGTTTATTGTCCCATGTACAGTGTAGAAACCAGTTTCCCTGCACAGTGAAATTCCTTCTTTGCTTCCGCAGTGCATTGGGACATACGCTGGGGGGAAAGTTAATGCACTTAGTGGGGCTTAAAATTACTGTTTAAAGAAATGGCTTTCACATCTGACTGTAATTAACTTTGGATTGTCTATCATTAATAAATCAATACACAATATTAACCAAAACTGTGTCGCAGGCAATGTCTGAATTTTTTGACTGACTTCATGACTTAATGTTCAGTCTTCAACTGACTTTCAGTTAAATTAAACTGAAGTAAAGTTCATAGAAAGCAGCCAAAAGGATTCAAGTAACATACCTGTGTCTGAACAACAAAGAACACCCAATGCAAGAGATGTCAACTTAAAAGCACAGTAAAAATAAAACAGTAAGAAAAGAAAGGGAAAAGTAAAGCTCAAAGACAAAACTATGAAAATGTACAAGAACAGGCCTTGTTGATGAATTTCAATCAAGGTAAAAAGTTAAATATTCAGTCGGGATACAGATTGTTGACCTCACTTAAACAGAGAGCGACTTCCTGTATGAACATTAAATCCATATAATCTTTTACAGAATTGTATACATTAAGTTAATGACATTTTGAAAAGAAAACCTAGTTTTACATACTGAAGGAACCACTTTCTTTAACTATGACTGCCAGTGCAACAGAAGAGGGCTGATATGATTGATGGACTTTAAAAATGAACAGACCAATACATTGCATTTATGCGTCGCAACTGCAAAACCATGAAAAAACGAGAAATCCTGATAATAATTCTTTTAAAATCATAAGTTTGCTGTTCTGTCGATGCAGGTTTGATCTTATTAATTCTATTCTTTCTGTACCACAAAAGGTGATTACTCTGCACTGCATTAGAATGGGAAGGAAGTCAACAGGCGAAATCGATTATTTTCAAACATCATTTTGGGACACATTTGTAGAGCAAGTTCGCTACATTACAGTACGAAATTTGGGGGTATATAAGTTTAAAAATTGTTTCCTTGTAGTTGAAGCTGGTGTTTCAGCTCAAAATTACATAAGAAACACCTGCTAGCACCGCTCGTCATGTTATTTAGCCACAGAGCGTATTAGCGGAGTAGGTTTAAAGTTGCAGCTACAGCTCAAAGCCAAAGTTGCCATTTATTGTCGGTGTCTCGGAAGAAAAACAGAATCCGCCTCCGAAAGAAACCCACGCAAAAAGAGTCAACCCGCGGTTTTATTAGAGTCTCCAGACACGCATTATGAGCTTGTCCCACTGCTAGCAGGCGGCTAACAAGCTAGCGCCGTTGAGTTTGATGCTGAATGCTACGGGCTAAAAGCTAAAAGCTAGAAGCTAGAAGCTAAAAGCTAAGCGCCCGGCTGGATCAACAGGTTCCGCTGGATTCGCCGCCCGAAGCCGATGTTCGGATAAACGTTGCCGCTTGTGTTCCTTACCGGTGTTGACTTTCTTGGCATCTGACTGCTCCATCAGGGACAGTCCGCTGACGACCTCCGATCACACAAACCTCGGTCAACGATCACAAATGCGATAAAGTCGCCCAAGACATGTTAAACAAACTGCGGGGCTTTTGGAAGGCGAACTATCCGGAGGGTCAAGTCCAGGAAACAACTTTCCCCGGTATGAGCTTGCGGAAATCACGTCAACCTCTTTCCTGTTCGCCAGCGCCTTTCCCTCTTTGTTTGGACTTCTTTACTTGTCGTTAGAAACGGCAGTGTCGTTTCGTTGTAGAAGTTACACCGAAACAAGTCTAAATGGTTTGGAAAATATGGGACAAAAATGTGCAAATACAATCAAATGACTGCACCCATCCTTGCTTTTGCACAACAAGCTGCGCTCAAATGTCTAACCTGCACTGCCAACTCTTTTCATATGCATAATAATGCTTACACTATCATTAAATGCACCGTGGAGAGTAAAGTAGGAGTTTCACCTTACGGGGAAACACATGTTTGTGACCATAAATACTTTGAATCTTGAATCTAATCTTGTCAAACCAACTTTTAGAAACCAACTTGCTTGAAGCTGAGAAGCACATGCTTGATGGCTTCCCCGGAATCCAGCGGATAAAATCATGCAATCACTATAGAAGTTGATTTATTTTATATCAAGTTTCAAGATCAAAATGTCTCTCTGAGGAGGAAAAATATCACTTTTTCAACTGTCCTCAGCATGTTAATCAAAACAGAATCTTGAGAAAGGATACCCTCTGGTGGAGGAAAACCGCTCTTATTGGGCAAATGCACCATTAAAACTCTAAATACTGAAAAAAAATTAAGATTTTTAGTTGATTCACTTTCATCGAATGGTCTCTGAAGACCCTTGATTTTTTTCCTCTTAAGGTCTTGGTGGCAGCGGCCTTTTATGTCCCCGTGTAGAGGCAGAGTGTCTCTTTGCCTCGGCGGCCCACAACCATCTGCAGCAGCTTCAGGGCCAGAGTGCCCAGAACCAGGAGAGACAGGAGGCCCAGCGGGGTCAGGAAGCCGCTCTCTGAGCTGCTCGGCCTGCAAGAACGGCGGTCCACATGCTACCGTCTGTTCATAGCTCTCAGTTTGGAAATCACACCTTCCTGTGGTTTACTCCCACTCTTATCTAAAGAAAAGAAGCGGATACATCAATGATCTCACTAGGCTCTAAAGGTTGCATACCACTGTTTGCTAACTACAGATTTCATCCATCATTTTGCAAGTTTATCACTCTCTGATTTTCTTCGCAATTCCTTTGATAATTTCGAGGAAATGTCTTTGGCATTTAGCCACAAAAAATAAAAATAATGAAAGGGAGGATGAATTGCACAGGACAGCAAAAATCATCCAGTGTTAAATCTGGGAAACCACTTTCTCGGGAATGAGTTTGCCCAAATCTCAACCGTATTTACTTTGGTTTTGCTTGGAAATCCAGGCCATTTCTTCTCCAGTTGTTCTAACGAGTAGATGGTTGTTTGGTGGGTTTGTCTCATTTATCCAAAGCAAAGACAAAACAATCCCTCCGTACAGTAAGTTTGAATTCAATGTTACTTGAGTTCTTTCCACAAACTGACAGCAGATTAGGTGTTAAAAAAGCAGAAGTGACTGCATTTATTAAACTATTATATAGATTATTATATTAATTATATTATTACATATTTTTTATAATTATCCAAATATTATGTCTAAATTAAACACCAACTATTTGTTTTTGATTCTATTCTGCAAGTGTTCATTATTCAGAGTGAGAGCGTTCACAAATGCATGGAAAAGTAAAATATGGGCTGGAAGTTGTTTTTTTTAACCCCCATTTAGATAATGATATTGAGAACTCTGAAGTCTAATTTCCCAACATGTGGAGGCCCACCATTCCTTACACAGTATATTCAGTCATCCATATTTAACATGCAATTCACATAATTTTATCATAACAGGTCCAATCCATATGGGATAGAGTGGAGCATTCATTCATTACTTCAACACAATTTCATTTATTTCAATTGATATTCCAACATGGTCGGTGTATAGGAAAGAATCTTTGAAAAAAAAAATGATACTGGAATGTTTAGCTTACAATCTTTACTCCCTCAATGCTGTATATTGTGCTGCTGATCTAACGGACATTCAATGATGTAAAAAAATCAGTCCCAAAAAATAGTACTTTCAAGATACTATCGGCCAAAATACAGTATAAAATGCTGGTGAACGCTCCCAAAACAGTAACTTATACAAAGTGACTCAAATAAAGCAGTACTATATATTTTTCCACCAAAATACAGTTTCTGTGATAAAGAAATAGTATAAATAATTTTTTTTTTACACATTTTAAGTGGTATTCGCCTGAATTCACGGTTGAGGGGTAAAGAGGCACCATATTTATAAATGGTAACAACAAACAACCCACAAACATAATTTGCTACGAGGTTGAATAGTTTTACAGAGGTAACAGTTTATAATTGTGTTACAGTATCAAGAGCTCTACCAAGGTTTCTAAGAGTGCCAAGTCACAGCAGACGGACTGGTGTGATGCAATGCCGATCATTTGGTCCAACGTTTCTCCACGCCTCACGTTTCACAGGTTCATGTCATGATCGCTGACACTCTGACGTAGATATTCTTCGTACAGATTTTTCTGGATAGAGAAAAGAGAAAAATTAGACTGCCACTGAGCCTCCAGGTCTGGATGCTCACTTGTGATCCGTCGCCTAAATCAGGTTTTGATGACCTGCTTGACTCACATGAAAAAAAAAAAAAAAAAAAATTTCTTTAACATTTACACACTTATAAATACAGGTGCACAAAAGAAGCAAATATTCACTGACTATCGATGAGAGAAAAATACTAAAAAAGGTTTTCTTCTGAAATCCAGTATTATGTACTATGCAGTCGTGTGTCAGTATTACACATGGACACAACAAGGTACCTTCTTGGTCTTGGCCACCTCCTGAACATACTCCAGCTTCTCCTGCAGTTGCCTTTTCTGCTTGCCTGACAGAGTTGGCGTGGTCCTGCAAAGCCAGCCGGATCCATCAGATTTGCGCGAAACGCACGAGCCAGACTTCACATACCTAAGCACTTTTACAACCGGGCCACGAATCTTGGAATGGTGGTACCTGAAGGAGAAGCGAGCGATGAGGAGCAGAAGGAAGGAGAGAAGAACCAGCCCTCCACAACAGTACAGCTGCTGCTCCATGGACAGAGAGTCAAGTAGTCGCACTACCGGAATCTGTAAGTTCAGAGAGAGCGCTTTAAAACGTTCAGGGAACAAGAGGTCTGACCCTCTGGTTGAAATCCCTTCTCTCTCTCACCAAGTAGAGGGAGAGTGTCTCTTTTCCTTGGCGGCCCAGAACCATCTCCAGCAGCTCCGGGGACAGAGTGCCCAGCAGCAGGAGGGACAGCAGGCCAAGCGGGATGCAGAAGCCCAACAGCGTCAGGAAGCAGCTCTTGCAGCGCGACCGGCGGTTCTCAAAGCTGGTCTGCCTGCAAGAGCAACGGAAGCCTCATTCTGTCAACCTTCTACCGCCAGGTAATTAGTTTCAGTGTGGAATTCACACCTCAGACACTGTGGTTTATCTCCACCTTTATCGAAAACAAAAAATGAATAAACTAAAAATAATAGTGGACCATCAATGATCTCAAAGTTAAAAATGTGCATAATATATATTTTAAATCATATCTATTTGTGTAGGAGTTACTTTCTAATATTCTCTAAAACCTCTCACCTATGGATTTTCAGGTGATTTATTGAGGATTCTGGTGCTTTGTAGTTCATTTTATAAACACAACCAGAAAATGTATTCACGGCCTTCCCCAAAGATTTAAGGTAAAAAAAATTGTGTGCCACAATTCTAAATATGAAAGCTGTCAGTAATCAGATATTGGTAACAATTTCATTCAACTTTGTGAGACGGGCACGCGCACACTTTTATCACACCAGTGAAAAAAGTCTTGGTCAACTGAAGGACCAGAGTGAAAACACTATTTCATTGCAGAATGACTAGAAGAGAGGATGAATTTGATCATCCAAAAATGACTTCTGATATAGACAGAATGATCTATGTGTACATGGGGCTCAAATTGGAAAACTGGATAAATTATCCATTAAAATTATTTGCAGAACAAACACTGTGTGCCGCACAGGCAGTTGCACACGTGGAGAAGGTTCTGCGTGCACTTTGTACTTCGGAACAGATCTAATATTTGCCCCCGAGCCAGAAAAGTTGTATCACTATCTATATACAATAAAACATTATCCCTTAACTTGACAGCTGCATGAACTGAAAGTGACTTTATACATTTATAAATGAATCCACACAATGCTGTTCCATAGAGTGTGTGTCACCTGTCATTTCTGAGTGTATCCGTGATGGCCTCACTGATGAGCTCGCAGTCTTTCTCCAGGGAGTTCAGCGTGTTCTGGACTGTTTGGTTGATGGTCTTTTCGATGGTACGGCAAACCTCCTCGATCTGGTTCACACAGCGACTTGGCTAAAATGGTAAAAACAACAAGAACCCATCGGGCTTTAAATACCTAATGGAAACAAATGAAAATAGTGTTTAACTAAACAGTGAAAAGCAGCCCTGGCGTCATCCTGCAACATACCTTGTTAGGGTTGGGAATGTAAATTGTGGGCATGTCAAATCCACATTTGTTGAGTCCGGGCCTCTTGCAGAGCTCCTGGACAATCTGCATCATAACTCTCTAAGGAAGCAAGTCACATGGAGCGGGGATGTTATTTTCTGCTTTCGATGTATCATCAAAGCAATACAGAGTAGAATGGATGGGTGTGACAAAGCACTGCGCTCTAAAATATCCAGCTAAACAGCTAAAATAATGCGTCTGATGCGTTGAACAGAAATCATTCATTGAAGAACAGTTGTACAGAAAAATGGAAACGTGTCCTTAAATGTTGCCTGAAAAAAACAAACGTGTCTGAAAAATTTGTCAAGGTTACTAAAATATTGATGAGAAATAATCTGAAAAGGAAGAAAAGAAACATAGCAACATCAAACTAAATCTGCGAGGCATCAGTGCGCCTCAAAGTTGAATTTTCTATGTCCCTTGCAACACCACAGGAAGCAGACTTTTTTTGTTCTGTCCTTCTAAACAACTGAAAAGGACCTGCAGTGAAAGTGAGTGATAGCGATGGAGGCCGTTCCACACCAAGGCCAGGCTTTTTCAGCAAAAGGAACTATTTATGTCAGGTGAAAAGATGTTCAATCTAAAGCCCCCGAGCTAGCACTCTGCCCACCTGTCTGTCCGATTCTCCTCCAGCCTCGTCGGCTTTGCTCAGGTAAAACCGCAGACGATCCCCGTGCTTCTCGTTCAGGCTCTCCACTATATTGAGGGTGCGCTTGCAGAGAGCCTGACCCATCGGGTCGAAGAAGACCAGTATCAGGTCACAGAGTTCCCCTAGAATGATAATGGGAAAGGCAATTGTTTTACAGCTGTTGATCTTCTACTCGACTGCAGGCGGATAAAACAAATAATCGAGGGAAAAGAAACCGGAGCTTCTTGCATTTTTATACCGTCTAAACCTGTCAATTTAATGACCATATAAAAGTTGGTTCTCTCAGCTCAACCACTCCAGATTCGTCGATTTTCAGAAAAGGCGTCACGGTTATTGGCACTGCCAATATTTAGGGCATAATTTTAAGCATTCCTGATATTACTCTAACATACATGAGACATAGCCTGAACTGTATTTTAAAAAAAAAAGTGTGGGGGTGGTGGGTATTATTCATTACACTCAAATGCACCCAAAAAAAGTTACGTGAAAACAGAAAAAAAATGAATACAATTTTCAGAAATTCATTGGTTGGCATTATAACTCGACAGTATTTTATATTTCATTGTATTTCTTATTCTTCCTCCTTTCTACTATTATCTATTACTGTTATGTTTTTTACTTGAAACTCTGGCACAACAATTTCCTTCGGGATAAATAAAGTTGTTCTCATCTCATGTTAAACAAAAGTACATCGACTTCAGTGTATCAAACATGAAATATTGCATTTTTCATTGTGCAGACTGAACAGCACATAGGGTGACCCACCGAGCCACAGGATAACCTCATCCACGTCGAAGGGATACTTCATGTCGCCGTCCACAAGCCCTGGCGAATCCACAAACGTCACCAGGCTGAAACGCTTCTGCCTGGATGTGCAGATCTCTGTGGACAAGTACTCTGACACACCTGGGGTAAGGCAGAGAGCAGAGCAACACTGTACCTTGACGTTCATACTCCTTTGCAAAATGAAAACTGCATGGAAGTTGTTTTTAGCGGTGGCACGTCAAACATCTGTGTTTATCTTCCCTCGGACTCCCTGTTGACAATGTGTGCAGGAGTGTGACCTGTCATGGAGCAGCCCCACAATGACACTGTTTACCTTACATTTCTGACAGCATCATTCCAGTTACTATTTTGGGGAAATGGCACATTCATTTCAAACCAGATGCATTATTCACTTAGCCAACTGTGCTGGAAATATAACAACCGAAATACCAACAATATATCTTATAACTAAATGTAAATTTAGTGGGACATTATATGACACTATGTCATGTTCCTGACTCCCAAGAATTGTTGGTTTGCATAAAAAGTGGAAAAAAAAAGTGATTGTACCTGAAGTACCAGAAAAATAGTTTACATTACCTCAATGTAGCAGAAATATCCTTCAAATTACACAAGTTCAGAAATTAACGATCCTTTCTTTTCTGATATAGTTTCAGTAACTGGATGTGTCCATTTCAGGACGCTCTTTTAATTATTATTTTTTTTGATGTATCCACATGCTGCTGCCTCACAGAAAGAACAGCGAACATTGAGAGAGGTATAAAAAATAAAATTAAATTAAAAATAAACAAGTACATGTTAAAGGCAGTCAATGTGGAGAATCTTGAGAGCAGTTTTGGGACTGATAGACAGAAATCTCACCTTTGAACTCCTGCAGAGGCTTGAAGTGTGGATAGAGATGAAGGGTGGCATTTCCCTAAAATGACAAGAGAAGCACAACAGTTGACTGTGTAAGGCAGCAATTCATTTGTTTGTTTTAGAAAGATTTATCCATATATTACAGTCTTGAACTGAAAAGAAAGTCATCGATTAACCTTACAAAATAAATCATAGTGGAACATAAATTTAGTCTCTAGGTAGTAAATGCACTACCTGTCTGAAAAAACATACTAATATTTTATTAAAAATATGCCCTAAATTTTGTTTAGACTTTGAATCATAGAATACGGTCGTTTGGCAGATGCTGTTTTCCAAAACATATCAAAGTGGAGATGCCAGGGATTGAACCCAAGACCCCATACATGCGAGACATGCGCTCTACCACTGAGCTACACATTCACAAATCAACAAAAATGTAATAAAAAAGCTAATGACTTTTGCAGGAAGATAAACATTAACCTGAAACACAAATGAGTAATAGGTGTAACGTCAATCTCATGGGTTATTAGACCGCTATGGCTCATCCACTTGTTTGACTTTGTCAGTTAGTCAGCGTCTGCATTTTGATTGTCCTTTTGACAAATCCTCATTCGCTGACGGTCCTTTGTGGAATCACTCAGCTGTTTAAAATGCCATGTCAATCCTCCAGTAACTTAAGTGCACTCTAGAGTCAACATCCGTGTTGACTTCAGGAGCAACTCTTACCCAGGATGCATGGTGATCCAATTCTTCTCTCATTGATTTACCGACAGATCATAAAGTACCTCAGGCAAACCTATTAAGATAACATTCAGTATAAATGCACTTACTGTCAGAGATTCTCTCTTTCGACCGCTTGTGATAAAGCTGAAGCCTTGGGTTTCAATAGCCACTCCAGTACGCTGGATGTGCTCTTCTACATACCTGCGGGGGGGGGGGGGGGGGGGGGGCAGACTGTGTTACTTCCTTAAAGGAAGGCAAAATCATCCAAGCACAATTTGCAATGGTGAGCTATTAGAGCCAGCAAGGCCTTCTCTGCTGGCCTAAAAAATATCTGAATTACAGATCGACATTAAACATATCTTGTGCATGAATACTTGTTGAATAATTCCAAATAATCTGTCTTTTTCCTTTCATAGCTTTTTCCCTGTCCGTGCCGCTTCCAGACATGTATTTTCATATCAAAGTATTTAACCAATCACATTTCAGCCATTATTTGTTGCCAGGCAGGGTTAAAGTCAAAGAACTCTGCCTGGAGGCCCACAGAATCAGATTCACACGCGCTCTGGCAAAAAATAAGTGTTGAAGACACCAACCAATCAGATTTTTAGTTGCAACACCAAGGCCTTCTAGAAGGCTACAGTAATGGCTGCGTGTCAGACGCCGTTTGATTGGATAGGCAGAGAGTACTAGCAGGCTGCATCTGTAGCCAGCTGCATAACCACAAATATAGTTGTGTTGAACTAATAGCTGGATTGTCGAGTGACCCATGATGGCTGAAGGAGGAGAAGATCGATGTGGTTGTAGATTTATTGTCAAAGCCATTTTCAAGGCGGACTTTTCAAGAAAAGCTAGACAGCATTAAGAAAGGTTGGGCAATTCCGAAGCTAGCAGGCCTGTTACGGCGAGGAGAAGGATTTGTCTATCACTTTCATTCCGCTCCTAGGCTCCAGGGAACGCTGCAAATTGTATTGCTGGGAGTGCTTTTTATTTACCACTGATACCACTGATCCAATGCGAGCGACCAGCTATGTAACGGGCACAGGTGTCCAGGGGCAGTTTATCAGATTCAAACATGTTAGCAGTGGGAAACAAGCTATTAGCATTGCAGGTCTTATCTCATTTTTGGTGTAAAATGAGCATCTGGGTTAAGTTGTGGCTCAGTGTTTTGACGACACAGCAGTCATGTCTTCTGGATTAAATAGAGTGCAAGCTAAAGTTAGGGAGGGAGCCGCTGTACACACAATCCCAGTGTCCACCGCTTCTGTCGAGCGAACATTTTCAGCCCTAAAGTGAATTAAAACTTGTGCCAGAAGTACGACAGGGCAGGCTCCACTTTAAGCATTAGCTTTGATGGGGATAGAAAAGGACTTCTTGATGGGGCCGAAGCTCACTGATAATCTATAATGCAGAGTAATCAAACTCTTAAGGAAACAAAGGAGGATGGATTTTGTGTACAAATAATCCAAATTTGCAGAAATGTTTCTATTTTCCTACATAACATTGCAATTTTAGGAGGCTATTATTGATGCTTGTTTATGTGTGTCGCAATTGTAGCTGCAATAGAAGGAGACTCGAGCACTACTGGTTTGTTTTTCCAGCAACAGGATTTATTGTGGCTGCACGAGTTACCTCTGGGAAGTAACTGCTCTTTATACTGCATTTATGCATAATAAGATGTTTTTATAGCCGTGAAAGAGTTATCGAGGGGTGTATTGATAAATGGAGCACTACGGCCCGCGACCGGCAGTTGGTATTCACTAGTTCATTCTGCGAGCAGGATTTCATTAATCTGATGGAAACAGACGTGCCAAGTGCAATGTAATAATTGAACGGTTTTACCAGTTGATAAAGGAGCTTTTCCCAGCAGAGTGGTTGCCCATCAGCATGACAGTGATCTTCTTCCGGGGCGGCAGCAGCTTCACACCCACAGATTCAGCCACTGCGATCAGACCTGGACACACCGCAGATCATGTTTACTTCCCCTGTGGACATTTTACATCTGATGGGGTGCTCCAAGGAAGCAGACCCTGCAGCCGAGCAGGACAAACACTTGGAACATGATGATGATGAGAGCTGAGAACATTCATTGTCTACTTATCAGATTTGGAATATTTGATATCACTCAGATCAAACGGATTCAGTTTGGACATTAAGAACCAACTGTGGCATTAATATCTAGACACAAGGTTCCAAAATATGTTCCTCGCTATTTAAAATGCCTCAGAACAATGACGTGGTTATTGTGCGCAACTTATCTGCGATACTAATGTCAAAACAAATAATTGTGATTGTCATTTACTGATTTTTGATAGCATAAGTCATGCTATTCATGTCAGGCATTCCTGATTGAGATAGTCATATCTTTAGGAATGTGTACATTTCCTAAGAAATGAGTCCTTGAGTTTCAGTGCATAGCAACGCATCTTAACACCGCCTGCTCGTCACGTCTCTGCCACTTCACCTGCACCGCTGAATCTGGAAGCTGTACCAACTTTTTTTCTTTTCATTGCTTGCATTTATTAAGTCATAGCGGCTATTGTTCCACGGGCATGGAAGTGCCGAGGCTGAGCTAGCGGCTCGGCTAGCGGCTCGGCTAGATGCTGGGCTAGATGCTGGGCTAGATGCTGGGCAGCGGCTCGGCTAGCGCCTCGGCTAACTGAGTGACAACGGCGCGGCTTGTCTGTCAAGCTAGCATTACGGTCACGGTCCGTATTTAACTCTTTAAGAACGTCGCTTCGGAGCGTGGATGCGCCTTGTCTCGCTCCTCCGTGGGGTGAGTGTCCGTACGATGGAGCGGGCGGTTCGCGTCCCACGACGCAGACAGGCAAACTCACCGCTGTCTGGCTCCGCGTACAGTTGATGACAATCCCTCAAGATGCGCTCGTCGCAGGATACCCCGCCGGATATGGAGTCCGCGTTGGCGGCATTTCGGCTCTTAATCTTTCCAGACATGGTTTCTCGGGAAGCTTCCAGAAAGCGGTCTCCGGAGAACCAACCGCTGCGGACCGAGTCCGTTTGAATGGACCCGGTGAGCTCGTCCGGCGGCCACGTCGTCAACGGCCGGGCTTTGGTGCGGCGCCCGCTCTGCCTGCTGGGTAATGTAGTTCTTCCATGGCTGGCGCCTGCGCGCGATACGTCACGTGAACGAACTGGCCAATGGCTTCCGAGCGGACTTTGGAAATGGACCAATCGGTGCGAACGTCCAATTAAACACGAAATCAAATCTTTACGGCTCCGCTCAATCACGGTGAGGCTGTTGTGCGAGAATTAAAAACAAACGGTGCGTTAGGATTACAAAAAATGAGTTGTAATGTCACGCAGATGAAGTCCAAATGACTGTAAAAAGTCATAATATGGAAAACAAAAAAAAGGCATCATTTCATTGCAAGAGGAACTGTTGATAGCATTCGGTCTTCTTTTCCTTTTGCCTTTTCCCTTCAGGAGTCGCCACAGAGAATCAAACTTCCCCATCTAACTTTAACTATTGATAGCATTAGATGAACGTTCCATTTCAAGAGGGCTTGTGACGCCTGCAGCGGCCACCATCTGGGGGACGGCGTGGCGCAGGAGCCAGAACAATCATCTTTGGAAGCCAACATTCCCGGTTGGATTCCCGGCTCCTTGTGTTGTCTAGCGACAGGCTAAAGCCCTGACGGCTCCCCTGCAGTCTACTGCTCACCGTTCATCCAGGATGGCCTCCTTGCAGAGAAACAATTTCCCCACGGGCATTAATAAGGGACAAACTATTATTATTATTATCTCTCATAACAAATGGAGATTATTCATTCAACGTTTACATATTTTATTAGTGCAGAAAGGTTGAGCAATGATCTTATTGATAAATAACAACATGAATTACTTCAGATTCGGAGATTTTCCATGATTTGTTTGAATAAGGTGAGACAATATGAGAGTAACATGACACTCAAGCGCATAACACAAAATGTTTGCTGAAAGCAAAACTTGACATTTCTCTCCAAAGACATCTGGTAAATTTTCACAGTAAATGCGCCAAATCCTCTTGAATCCCATTCATCTGGCGATAACAGTGCTTTTCTGTTTAAGGCGAAACATCACAAGCGATAATGGAGAATATAAATTATAAAGCTTTCTTTCGTCTGACCCCTTAACATCCGCCCACAACACGTGTCAACTTTAAGACCTCATATGCAGGGAATTGGAAACACTTGGAAACACTGTCCCCTCCTGCAGGAAGGAGCAACCTGCAGCAACTCCAGATGCTTCTGACAAGTGGATTCATCTCTATGAATAGGAATTTTCAGCTGAAGCTACAGATCAAACAAAATAAGATCCAAATCAAAAATGGGCAAAAATCACATGTATCCAGGAAGTACAGTACATTGCTTGATTGAAAAATGAGTCAAATAAAAACAAATATATATCTATATAACCAGCTAAAAAATCACTGATCCTGCAAAACATTCTACAGTACACAAAAAAAACACTTGGGATAAATGTAGCAGTACTTCGATACGGATCGGCCCGCTTCCCTTGTGCTACAAGAAGAAGAAGTTGTGCCACAATGAGTTCTGTTGACCATATTATGATGCGGCACACCCGGCTGCTGGCTTCGGGTGAGGGAGATGTCCAAGTGCTCATTTTTAAACCAGGAGGCGCAAACACAATCTGTTTGATTTGCAATGATTTCACCTCCTGGTTTCACAGCTCACAGTTGGGCAGAGACACATAGCGATGTGAACATTTGGAGGCCGTTGAGTGTGAAATGGCCTTTCCTTTCCTCGTCTGTTGCCACTTGACAACATGTTTGTCCTCCAGCTTCGTTTTTTTTTTTTTTTTTTTTTTTTGCGTCTCCTGTTTGCAGGGACGGCCTCACATTCTGCTCCCGTGTGAAGGTGCAGGCGTTCACAACGGACCTTAAGAGAAATGTTGTTTATCTTGTATTTCAAGGACCCTTAGAGGCACTTTGATATCAGCGTTCAGTCGGACCTCAATAAGGACAACGTTATGGGACTGTGTCTGCAATGAGATCTTTTGTCATAACAAGTACCGTGCAATCTCCAGCTAATACTTCATTATTGGTTGCATCATAGCTTATTACAATTGATAATTATGTTCTTCCACTATACATCATCACCACAGTACCAAAGTCTCTGTATATGACGTCTGTCCAAAATAACACTTCATGTCCACTAAAAGCTATGGTTTTGCAGTACGGATATTGGTGAGGGATCAGATATTAGAATTGTGCTCTTATAGGTAAAATTATTGGTGAAAGAAAACCGGCGTGAAATGTGAATATGTGCCTTGGGAAATGCGTGGCAGGGTGCACGACACCTCGTTCCCTTATTTTGTCGGCCGGTCGTCCCGGTCTACCAGTGGGCTTTCCTTTCTTTGGCCACAATCTGGAGGAAATGGGCGTGGCTGGCGTACAGCGGGAAAGATGAGTCAACATCGACCCACTGGACTTGCCCTGCGTCATCGCCGGCTTGCAAAGTCAGCTCACTCACGCTGTTGCCTGCGGAAACGACAAACCCCGACACCACCCTTCAATGGTCCGCGTACCTCCGCCGAAACAACCTGGCCAAACTGAGCGGTTGCTATTTATTTAATAGATGAGATACTAACTTTGTAACTGTGAAAAGCACATTCTTTGGGATGAATATAAAAATGGAGATGAAGTTTAACGTTACCATTGTCATCGTGGAAGTTGACCGCAACCGTCTCCATCCAGGCGTTGTCGGTGTTTCTAGGATCATCCACATAGCCTTTATACACCTAAAGGGGAGCAAACGGCATTTATTTACCGCAGTTAGCATGCCAATGACTACTCGGTGCCGTTAGCGTTGCTACAACAAGAGAGGTTGCTTACCTGAAACCCTGACGATTTGAAGAGTTTTTCGATGCGCTCGTGGATTTTTTCCCTCTCTGACGGCGACACCGAAAGCGAGTTCAGCGCCTCTTCCGAAAACTCCCGCAGCAAAGTGAGAGACACCCGCTCCCCGTGATCCACCATCCCCTGGAAAACATTTCCATTCAATAAAATATTTTAACAATACTTTGCGCTGTTAATCAAAATGTATTATCGACCAAAAAGGAGGTTTCGAGTACTGCAGCTTTCATCTGACTGCAAGGTTTTGCAGTAAGATGTGCATTATCTCTATTTACCACCACCATTTCATATTCATCTATCTTCTCATCAGCTGCTACAAGATTAAACCAGTCATGCAAACTGGAGGTTTGAAATAACTGACCGTTAAACCTCAAAACATGTTGACTTAAGTTTTAAAATATAGCTCTTACCGGCCAAATTCTGTCTCTCCATGAAGTGAACTATGCATCTGAATCAATAATATCACTAATGATGAAAACTAAAGGTGTATTCCAATCTATCCTATTCAATAATACCAAGACGACACACGAAATGATGTTTAGCAGCTTTCATTCTCATGCTGGTCCAGTTGAGAGAGAGGCATTTCGTTTTTAACGCCAATCCTGTTGTAAAACTACTTCTATGTTACAGTCTGTTCTGGTGTCACAGAGACAGGAAAGGCATCAGTAAGATATTATAAAACACCCACCCCAGGAATGGCCCACTCCCCACAGTCTTTCCTCTTGATGGACACAAACTGGAGGAGAGGCATTTTGCTCACGGGGTGATATATCTTTGCTCCCTTCTCATCTCTTTTCCACCTGCCAGATAAGGACACACAAGAGGAATCTGTGACGTCAAGACATTCAATCTTTCAGGACCATGGCATTTTGACTGGAAAAAAAAAAAAAATCAGGCTAGTATTAATTTACAAACAAACGTTACCGTGTGACGATGGGATCCGCTGCGTGATTGGGTCCCCACCTTCCAAGCAAACCCCTCCCAGCTAACCCCGTGCGTCCGTGAGGATTTCTGAAAAAAACATATATATTTATGGTACATTTTCTGGTTAAGTCACATGTATTTTTATGCCACTTAGTGTGTTAAATTCACTTTAAAAATGATGTTATATGCACAAAACCGATAGCAGAAACATCAGAAGAAGGAAAACCGAAGACATGTTGTGCTGATTTCCTCTCAAAGTCCAACCACGAGAAGACTTTGAGTAAAACCAGATGACCGCGTTCCCAACTATTCAAGAGAAATCATAAAGGGACTGTTTTTCTTGGGCTGGAGTCACTTACAGAGGCTTCCCATTTTCCACTCTGTAGCTCCCGTCGAAGCTCGTCCTGTCCACGCCTCCATCCACCGTGTTGAACCGTGGGGAGAAAGAGCTGCAGAACAAGTGGAACATTATTAAAATGAACCGTCACACAAAAAATATTACCGTCCAGCTTCACAGCACCGACTGATGAAATATTCATGTTTCCTTGGAGAAACGGATACTGGCAACCGCAATCATTCGTCTTGTCCACACTGTCTTCCCTGTAAAGAAAATTCCAAAGCTCAAGAAAGGCCAAGAAGACACCCACGGCAAATCAAGGGAGTATCGTCCAGAGTCCAATGGATCTTTTGGAGCAGAATTTCTCAGTGGATGGAATTTCTGCAAGGAAATTGAAGTAACTTAACCCTCATATTATGTTAAGGGTCAATTTGACCCATTGGGTCAATGGGTGAAATGGGTCAAATTGACCCTTAACATAATATGAGGGTTAAAGAAGATACCTAATGTACTAAATTGACCAAATTTGCTGAATCGTGTGAATAATATGTGTCGGGAACCTGAAACATTCACATTTCAAAACTAACGGATATTCATTTTTAATATTTTTATCATTATTCTTGTTGTGGAAGTATTACATTTTATATGACTTAACTTGGAATTCAAAAGTCAATCGAAAGCACAAGGCTGTAATTTAGACTAATTCAAATTAACAGTTGAAAAAGTAGCTACCGTTTAACGCTATGTCCTGTTTTGCTGCAAAATGACAAAAACTGTTATCTAAAACATTGCATTCATAGC
Source organism: Fistularia commersonii (assembly GCF_037954325.1). Taxonomy (NCBI): domain Eukaryota; kingdom Metazoa; phylum Chordata; class Actinopteri; order Syngnathiformes; family Fistulariidae; genus Fistularia; species Fistularia commersonii. The sequence goes on from NC_141293.1 coordinate 20,045,206, forward strand.
CAACAAAATAATATCTTCAACAGATTGTGGTTAACAACAGTAATGATATTCACAAAACACTCATCACTCTCTGGAACCTTCGTTTCTTTGAGGAAAGTATAAGGCATTATGGGCACGTAAAACTCAATATGGAAATACATTTGATGAAAAAGGTATTTTCTTTATCGAAATGACCAAACTATAGATCGTAATTCGTCTCTGCTGGTTCATATGCTTCTATTACTGTTTCTCTTTTTTTAATACACAGTCATTATTTATAATACTTGACTGTATATCAAAATACTTTGGCTGGAAAAGTCCTGCTTATCTAGAAAAAAAATACTAAATAATGCCTTCCTTGGTGCTTGCAACTGAAGCTAATCATGACTTCATTTCTATCTTTTTGTTCTTGATAAAACTGTAGAGCAAAGACAAATAACGATCGGAAGGGATAGATTATAAACGCAAACATTTTTTTGGAAGATAACAGAATAGTTTTTTTAAAGTAAGCTAATAAGACCAAGATATTCCTAGACAGATTGCCATTTCCATTCAAGAACTCCTCAAACTCATCCGAGATAGGCTCCAGCTTCCGCCGCGACCCTGAGGTCAGGATAAGCGGCAGAAGAAAGATGGACGGATGAATTCCTTAAACTTGACGCGATTGAACGAAGGACACCGGAGAACATCCGGAAGACGTACCCAATATCAGAATCGGCCCACGACGGCTTCTTCTCGACGGCGGGATCGGTGTAGCTCGCTGGATTGTACCGAGGCCAGTTCACGGCCCAGTCCACCTGGGTGTCGCTCACTGGCACGCGCTTCACTGTGGACTGCGGATACTGGCAACATCTGGCGTTAACGTGTGCCGATGCCAAAGAGGACATTGTTGAGAAACGGGACGTGTGGAGGTGACAGGGTCCGGAGGTTGGTGCGGCGCTGAAAGAACGACCGGAGCCGATGAAGACAGGCCTGTTTGGAAAGACAGAAATGTGAAATGAAGTACCAGCACATGTTGATATTTGTACATGAACTCAACATAGGAGAAGGGAGCTCAGTCATCCCTTCATGTTGAACAGTCCGTGGAAAACACCTGGGATCAGCTGATGGAGCTGAGATGCAGCGGCGGGATGGGGGAAACGCACGAATTAGACAATTTATATTTCATTGCATTTCTTATTCTTCCTCCTTTCTACTATTATCTATTACTGTTATGTTTCTACTTGAAACTCTGGCACAACAATTTCCTTCGGGATAAATAAAGTTGTTCTCATCTCATCATCTCATCCCAAATGCCCCACGACCACACGGAACGCGTCCACACGTTGACAAGTATCTGACATATCTGGAAGTCCATCCATCCGACCAGGATCTAACCTTGTTTTCCTGCGGTCAGGGCCGCAGGGATGCGGTCGTTGGGCGAAGGGCCACATTTTCACACTTTCTTTCAACGAACCTCCCGCATGTTTGTGGACTGCGGGAGGAAAGCCACGCAAACACAAAGACCCGCTGTGAGGCGGAAGCGCTCATCCCTGCACCGCCGCGCCCCGCAGGAGATCGAGAAAGGGTGCGAGAATGAAATAAAAGATAAAACACACTGGTCCAATCGGCAAAGTTGGTGTGTGTGAAATCTTTCCCCGCGGACGTTCGTACCGGAGTGCAGAGGAGCAGCCCGAAGCAGGAACCGGGAACCCGAAGACGGTCAGCGCCAGACGAATCGCTCCAAGGCAGCGGTGAAACATTGGCCGGACCGTGGAGGACAAAAAACAACATCAACAATAGTAACAACACGCAGAGAAACGGAACCAGGAAGTGAACCCTCTTGCCCGGTGACGTCACGGCATGGGTGTGGTTACGGTCGCTCTCGTTTCCATGGTGACCCGAGTCGGTCGTACACAAAAGCTGTAGCTTTCTTATAATAATACCTGGCGCCGTGCTTACCTCTCATGATTGACGATCGCCATCATAATTATTAATTTGAATGATTTTGACAAAACCGATCCTCACATATTATTGCCATTGTTATCATTATTACTGGGGACAAAGATAACTCATGATACGTCATCCGATCCCATGTCACGCCCTTATTCTGCTATCTTTCTTAGCCTTGTTGGTCCCAGCCCGCACACATCCTGCCTGTTTATTTATCGTATCCATTGATATCGTCACTCTATTTATACGGTTGTTTACTTATCACCCTCGCTGCTCCTCGATGTTATCCTTTATTATCCCCATCGTTGTTGCTGCTGTGTGTTTATTCGTGGATGTCTCGCTACCTTCTGTCTTGTAATGTCGCTCTATTCCTATTTATATTCATATGTATTTGACGTTACAACTGTTAGGCTGCCGTGACAACTAATCCCCCTATGTGGATCCACAAAGTTGATCTTATCTTAATCACAATAAAGGTCGTGATTTGCAGCAAACCGCCGATTGAGTCCGTAAATGTAACGTGAAGTGGACGGGAAAAAAGGAGAAGATTGTAAACAGTTGATTTTATGTCCAAAAGAGTCGCTAAATAATCGCGTTGACTTGCAAAGTGACGCGCAACCGCGTCGCCACGCCCACTCTCCGCCGTGCGCGTTCTGCGGGGTGGGGTGTGCTTGTTTCGTCGTCATGCTGACACCGAGCAGGCGGTGATTCCTGAACTGGATCCAGATGACGTAACCCCGCCCGAGCGAGCCGCCCCGGTGCCATTTCGAGCGCGGCTCCTGCATTTACGCCGTGCGCTGAGGCCGAATCCGCGCCCGCTCATGAACTGGGTTTCCCGTCCGGCGGCGGAGAAGGACGGACTTCGCTGAACTCGCCTCCGCTCCGCTGAGCTCCGAGCCTCCCAGCCGACCGACATACCGACCGACACGCCGGCCTTCCCCGCGGACGGAGCGAGATAAGAGCGGCGGAAGTGTGTCGGGCGAACGCGCAGTGACAGAGCGGCTTCGGAGAGGAAGAATGGCGGATTCCAGCGGCACCGCAGCGGTCACGGCCGCGGGATCCACCGGCGCCGCCACCGCCGCCGCCGCCGGAGCGGCTTGCGCTACCGCGCACGAAGGAGCGCCCGGAGCCGCGGGGACCAAACCCGCGTCGGAGTCCGTCAAGGGTCAGATTTTCGACGTGGGCCCCCGCTACACCAACCTGTCGTACATCGGGGAGGGGGCGTACGGAATGGTGTGGTGAGTTGTCTAAAATCAGCAGGACTAGCTGGTACAGCCCGTCGTTTCGGGCCACCAAACCACGCCAGCCAGATCCTTTTGGGTGGTTAATATTGGCGCAGCTTCGTAAACACGAGTGTGGCAATGACGCAAACATTTAACCCGAGAATGTCCAAATAAAACAGCGCTCCGCGGGAGCCCGCTTTGCGGTTAGCTTGGCTAGCGGAGCTAGCGGGGCTAGCTTGGCTAGCTTGGCTAGCTACAGGCGTGGCTACGAGCTTTCCCAGGAAACGAGTGACTGCGCAGGACGCTCGGCCGCCGATGAACTTTGGATGCGGGCCGGGAGTTCGACGCGATCCCGGCCGGTTTCTCGTCCCCGGTGGCCCTTCGGCCTCCGACGGAGGATGCGGGCGGCGGCGGGGCGCCGAGGCCTCTCCGCGTGTTATCGCTGCTCGATCTCCAGCCTGGTGCGGGCGAGCGAAGCGACCCCGCTGCACTTCCGTGCCGAGTCATCGCCTCCTCGGCCCCGGACGCGGCGCCGGGCCGCTCCCGGGCCGCTCCGTCCTCGGACGCACGGCGGACATGTCGGCTGCATCCGGATCCTGTGCGTGTCAGCGCGGTCCCGTGGATCCACCGTGGATCCACCGTGGAAACACCGTTGGCAGCGTTACATGTTTGTCAACTCTTGTTTACCCACTGGCAGTTTTTCGTCGCCATCGGCGTGATTCATCGCGGCCAGACCATAAAATCTCGGCGTTTCTGCCGTTTTCTTGTCCTCTTTTTAGGATTTTCTAACCGAATAGGAAAGCTGTAATTGTGCCGCCTCTCCGGCTTGTGGTGCGGCGGTCGAGGCAGAGGAATAAGACCGCGGGGAAGCCGGAGCTCAGCGGCTCCGCCGAAGAGCCTGGCAGTTGCCATAGCAACCAGCAGACGGGAGACATCCCAAAATGCACCGTTTGGTGCCTGCACACGATGTAGAACTTACAAGAAGATAAACTCTTATGTCTAGCTCGAAAACAACGACCCCATTGGTTCGTCGCTTTAGTTGTAAGTTCTTATCAAACACACACACATTAAGAGTAAACCTGTCATTTCTCTCAGGTTTAGACGTGCTAATTTTCAGGTAATTCAGGACAGTTTAATAGTGTTTTTCCTCAGTTCTGCAAACCCGTGAATCTTTTAGCCACAGTTTGATTTATTTTCCTTTTTAATTCTCGGTGGTTTGGCCGCCACGGTGAGGTTTTTGAGTTTTCTTTGAATACGGGTTCATTCATTGTGCGTCCAACGCCGTGTCAGTCGAGCAAAACTAACTGGGTTTAATGGATTGGAAACGATGCAGCTTTTTTCTCTCAATACTTTTTTGTCATTTTTGGAAGAAGAATTCATTCTCGCCTTGCTGAAACCTCACAGCCCTCGTCAAAGGGCTGCACGATGTGTCGTTTCTACACCTACACAACTGTAGGTGTAGACGAGCTGCACCTCGCACGCACACACACACATCCGAGCAAAACACAAGTGCATCTCATGAGACCGATTCTACGCCCTTTCAGAGCTGGCCGGCCCGTTGCCGATAGCATCATTTCTGTGCAGTGTGTAACTCGAGACCTGATATGTGCTTCTCTCTTTATCCAACCCCGTCCAGCTCTGCCCTGGACAACTTGACAAACCAGCGTGTCGCCATCAAGAAAATCAGCCCCTTTGAGCATCAGACCTACTGCCAGCGCACACTGAGGGAAATCAAGATCCTGCTGCGTTTCCACCATGAGAATATCATCGGTATCAATGACATTCTCAGGGCACGGCACATTGACAACATGAGGGACGTGTATCCTTTCGCGCTTTGCGCACGAGCCACTGTCTGCTTTTTTTTCTCCGTATTTTGCTCGCCGGCTGCATCTCGGCCTTCTTCGTAAGCCACGGACAAGAGTGCCTTATGCTTTCTTTTACCGTTGGTTCGGTTTTATTTTACACCTAGAAATATAACCTGTGGAATGTTTTAAGGTGACCGCTATTTACAACCATTGAATTTAATTCTAGGTCGTACTGCAATCTTCTTAAAAAAAAAAAAAAGGCACGGCAATGGTGACGGCTTGAAGGGCAGCCGGCTGTAGATTGTGATCATGGTGACTCTGTGGATCAGTGTGCAGGCGGCTCTGATGGGACCTCTGTGAAAAGGTGCTTTGTCCACGCAAAAAGAAAAGGAAATGTAAGCTGGCCTTGTCTGCTTTTCTTCTCTGACCTGCCCAGTTGTACCACGGGTGTCCCTGACTCACAATGACTCTTGGTTTGGGCTGATGCCACCGATTTTAGCCACAATATCAACTCGTCGCGATGCTTCCACGGGCATTTATTTATTTATACAAACAGACACCTGACATTCGTGACCATTTGGTATATTTTTTTAAATTTCATTTGTGTATTTATTTATTTTTGCACTCCCTAAAGTCAATATTCATTGTCTTTTTTTCTATTATTTCATTTTTTTTTTGTACTTGCTAGTGATCCCCTGAAGTGGACGAGCAACGAAACTCCCCCGCTAAAATGGTTTACTCTTTGTTTTCATATTTTTGATGCCCGTTTTTAGTGTGATTTTTTTTATCCAAGTTTTAACGAAATTCCAATAGTAACGATCCTGATCTCCAGGTTCATTTGGGAGTCAGCAAAAACAAGACTGGGTCAAAGTGCAGCAGCTGCATTTCAATTTGTCTGGTAGGAAACCTCCTTTGTCGGCGTGACGCGTCTCACGTTTTCTCAAGAGCCCATGTAGGTAATGAGTCTTAAAAAGCCCGAGAGATCTACTCCTTGACCCGCGCTCACCTCCAGCTACATCGTCCAGACTCTGATGGAGACGGATCTGTACAAGCTGCTTAAGACCCAGAGGCTGAGCAATGACCACGTCTGCTACTTCCTCTACCAGATCCTGCGCGGTCTCAAGTACATCCACTCTGCCAACGTGCTACACCGTGACCTCAAGCCCTCCAATCTGCTCATCAACACCACCTGTGACCTCAAGGTCAGTCTGTCAACGTGCATGCGAGCAAGCCGCGGCATCGCTGCCGTCCGCTGGCGTTTAAGATCAATCCGCAAGCCTCGTAAAGAGCTCCGACACAATCTGAGGTCGGTCGGAAATGGTCGTCGCCTTGCGTTTTGTTCGGTTTCCTTTAAAAATATACTAAACGGGCAAACTATAAATAATTGGATGACCAATTATAATGGATCTAATAAATATGACACACAGAGTACTTTACTCTTCAGTTGCAATGGGAAAGTACTGCTCTGAAAATATTTACAGGGTTCTTGACATACAATTTCTCTGTTTGTTTTTTTTATTGTTTTTTCAAACATATTTGACATGTAGCAAGTTCAAGACATGTGCCAACATGCCTTGATTAAAAGCCAGGAAAATGAGTTTCTCCATGTATGTCACCTTGAAATCACCATGACAAGTAAATCCTGAAGTTTGACTGAAGTTCATACTTTCATTTATTAAACCAAAGGTGGGGTGAGCAGCCACCAAGCAAAGCCACATTCCACATCTGAACAAATGGTCATGTAACCGTGTGACCTCCTCCAATATATGCACTCTGGTAAATAGTAGCCTTTTTTTATTTTCTCAATAAAAGGTTGAAAGAGAATTAATAATTCATTAGATCAGTGTTTACGAAGCATTTTGGATATTGCAACTTCCTTATCGGCAAATATCTGTGTTATCTTCAGTTGCGATCGGAGCTTTTTTTCAAACCCCAGAGCTACGTGTCTCATCTTGAGCGGCAAACAGAGCAAAACTGCCGGATTTTTACCGGCCTCTCAGAGTGTCATGGCAGGAGAAAGAAAGCGCTCGGGTTATGTTGTTGTATTTCCACAACACAATACGAGACACAGGATGCTGAGTGTTTTGTGAACAAAGGGTGTGGCTCCAGCCGGTTCTTAGCTGGCAGCCGTGAGTCTGCTGCACCCACTGCCACGGTAACGGATGTGCAGATTACAACCTAAAGGGTACAAACATTTGAAACAGCAACAAATACAAATTGTCAGTAAACCATCGCAGAGTAAAGTATCTTCCCCGAAGAGTAGTGTTTCTCAACAGACGGGTGGCTTTTCCTGTTTTGTTTTTTCAAGTTGGATTTTACACAAACTGCAGAGAGGCAGGCAGGTCACCGAAATGGGGCTCAGCAGTTCTCCAGTATGAATGTATAACTGGCTGTAAGAGCGTCGCAGGCTTTCGGTGGCTCACAATTGACCTCGATCGGTTCAATTTTAGGGGGTCCCTAAAAACTGCCTCGGGATCTTAGGAGCAGTTCTGATGTCGTGGCGACCGGACTTGAATTTCTTCCCGTGAAGACGTTTCGCCCCTCGTCCGAGAGGCTTCTTCGGCTCAGAACTCTTTAGAACTGAAGAAGTTCAAGTCCGGGTGCCACAGCGAGAATTCACCACGACCTGGATGACGGAGAACCTCCTCAGACAAGTTCTGATGTCTGCAAACAGCAACCTCCAACAGACCACCGCGGCACAGCAGGTCCTTGTAGCTATTATGAAATCAATCTGCTCGCTAATTCTAGCTAGCCACCGGGTAACAGCCCTCTTACCCGCATGTGTGGCAGATACAACATGCAGGGAAAGATTTGAGTGCCGGCGCAGCGGTTTGCAGATCTCGCATGTCCTCCCCATGTCTGTGTGGGTTACTCTCTGTTTTCCCCCCACAATCTTCCAAAACATGCAGCCTAGTTAATGGCAGACCCTAGATTGCCCGGGCATGGGAGTGCAGGAGCGAATGGTTGCACAGATCTGTGTGTGTCCCTGTGATCGACTGGCGACGGGTCCGGGGTGAACCCCGTCTCCACCATAACCAGGAAAAATCTTGAATGAATGGAGAAAAAGTCCAAAGTGAAAGAAATGTTTGCGGAGCTCCAGCCGCTGCTGGGTGCGATAAGTCATATTGGAGTCTTTCTACCAGTCGTGCAAGTCAGGCAGTAAGTTGCATGTGACAGGAAAAGTAAGCTGTGGAGCAGCATTACGAAACAATCACACCGCTCCTATAAAGGGTATGGTTGCACTTTAGACACAGATAGACAATCCTCAGATTTCAACACTGGATTCTCAGTGTGTTTTCACCTGGAAGAATGTGCTCCTGCCAAATCGCTGTGAATATTTTCAAAAGAAACGCTCTTCAAGCGGTTTCATGTTAAATGTTTTCGTTTACTTTGCTGCACTTTCCACTATTTGTAGTAGTTATTTATTTTTTTTGCAACAATTTCACTCACCGAGGATTCAAAGTGCGTGTTTTTGCACGCGGCACCCTTGTGCACATGTGCGTCCTCCCAACTATAGAAAAAGCCACCGTGAACCTACTTCAAGTAGAGTTATGCAACAAGGCCGATTCCAAACATCCACACCATGTGACCGTTTACGTCAACCTGACTTTCAGTTAAAACTAAGCCTAGATTCATATTCCGGCCCAGTGATGGTGATTCTTAACAGTATTCTATCAGGAATACTCATCTCCATGTCGTGAAGTTGTGTCCAAATGTATTCGTACTGTTCTTGTGTTTTCATGACTTCATTTTCTCTGACGGAGCGGAGCTGTCGTAACATGCCCTTGTATGCCTGCAGTTTTTACACTGATCGGTATCGTTTGCTTTGCTCACCCTGAAAAACACACACATTCAAGTGCAATGAAGCACAAGTTTCGGAGAACTTAAAATTAAAAAGGCTGCCTGGGGTTAATTTTAAATACAATGAGGTTGGAACCAATTAGTACGAGTTGTTTGGCGATCTGCCGTCATCGGTCTCGGTGCAGGTCCAGGTCCAGATCCGGGTCACTCTCTACTGGCTGGTCGGTGATCCCGGATTAGCTGACCATGTGGGAGGAGAACACAGAAGCATGTTGTTGCTGCTTTTTGATGCCTTCCAGTCCAGACACTGCAGGCTTATATTCCTTAACAGCAAAAAAAACCCATAATCACAGCTGCTCCCGGCAAGACCGGCCTTGTTAGTCCTTTGTAATTCAAGAAGCGGCACAAATATTGATTTCAACTAAGCATAACCTGAAATGAAATAAGGATAAATTTGTAGAAATTGTAACTGGCAGTTTAGTTCAGTAGCTAGAGGGCTAAAATACTGATACTGCAGCATATCGGGATCATTCTTCTTATGTCTGTCGATGCAGTGGCGCCAGTTATGGATATTTTTATCAGCGCCACTATCATTGTAAATTGATTCCACGTCGCCATTTGACAGTTTCTTTGAAACTGATGCACTGTTGCAGGGATTGACTACATAATGCTTGGATACTCAATTCCCCTCAGTTTCACTTTGCAGATGTTTTGTGCAATGTATACATTTTGAAAATAAGAGGAACCTTCATTGCTTCAGCAATAGGGAAATAGCACAAAGATGCTTTTGTTTTCCCGACTCTCCAAACTAAATTCCCGTATGCCCACTTGTTTCTAGCTCCGGGTTCTGTAGTAAATTCTGCATCATTTTGTCGATTGCGGTTCATACATTTTTCTGAACTCTGCAGTTTTAAGCCGGGAACATAGACAAACAGTCAGCTGAAAAATCGATACCATGAAATTTATAAAAAGCAAAAACATGGGTAACACAAGACTAAATGTACGATCCCTTAAACCGGTGGATTGCAAAAATAGATTGCAGAATCTGTTGCCGAAGCCGTTTACCTCCTTCCAGAGCCTTTTCACTCTATTACAAACTGGGCTTGCAGACAGGAAATAACAGCCACCGAGCACATTCATGTTACACAACCCATTGCTACGACGCTAAGTTTGGGGCGAGCGGACGCGTGTCGCAACGCCAGCGTGGTTTCGCGAAAACAAGGCTGACGTAGAATCGTGGCTCCGGAGCTGAACGGCACAGCGCCGATGCGCACGCCGTTAATGTCCAGATGACGAACCGTAAACCCGATTCTGAGTGAGGTTGCCTGTCGCGTCCGCAGATCTGTGACTTCGGCCTGGCGCGAATAGCCGACCCCGAGCACGACCACACAGGTTTCCTGACCGAGTACGTGGCTACTCGCTGGTACAGGGCTCCCGAGATCATGCTCAACTCCAAGGTAAGCGTGCATTTTACGTCGTCTGTCATTTGTGTTACCGGGCAACTTCTGCTCAGCTGACCCGAAACCCGCCCGCGTCCCAGGGCTACTCCAAGTCCATTGACATCTGGTCCGTGGGCTGCATCCTGGCCGAGATGTTGTCCAACAAGCCCATCTTTCCTGGGAAACATTACTTGGACCAGCTCAACCACATACTGGGTGAGACGGGGTTAGCGGGCGTTTCTGCCGAGCGGCGTCGACATGAGCGTTGGAGCTGAAAGCCCCTTGATTCTCCCTCCGCCCAGGCGTCCTCGGCTCGCCGTCTCAAGAAGACCTCAACTGCATTATCAACATGAAGGCGCGCAACTACCTGCAGTCCCTGCCCGAGAAACCCAAGGTCCCCTGGGAAAAGCTTTTCTACAAGGCCGACGCAAAAGGTAGAGACTTACTTTTGTAGATGCAGCGCGTCTAGACATTTCTAAGACACAACAGCGCCCGTCTCTTTTTATCAAAGATGGAGGCTGAATGTGATCCTGCAGGTTGTCAGACTTCATTTGGTCACATTTTTGGTCCTGCTGACGTCTGGCCAGCGCTGACCTTTAAAACCTGAATTTTTGCCCTTAGATAACCAGATAGTTGTATTTACACATACATTTCTAATGAGCGTTTTCTTTTTTTTGTTTTTTTTAATCTTACTAAAATGTGTCATATACAGTACATTGGTTCACTCCTCAGCTTCTCCTGGCCACATCTCAACTTGTTCCTAGGCAAGTCATTGAACAGCAAGTTGCTGTACTGGTGCTCTCGAGTGTAAAGCACTTTAAACAACAAGGTGTGGAATCACTGCATACGTTCAGACCACTTACATACTGACCTCAGAGGTTTCAGACGACAGGAGGGGGAAAGTGTGTCTGCAAGGATTTACAAATTGGCAATAAAGTACTTCAAGTGACATGAATATATTGGGAAGATGAGATTCCTTAAAGAGCGAGTGTGCAAGTGAGCCTTTACAATTGAGCTCGATTTTTATAAAAAGATGATTTGCAAGTTTATAATAATTTAATCATGTCACCTGAAATACCAATAATTTACAGTTCCCTTTTAAGAAATTGTAGAAAATGTCAGTCGGTTGAAATGTATGGCCTTTTTATTTCCTATTCGTCTAGTTTTATATTGCATATGATATTTTCTATTTCTGTACCGCCTGTAATAGTGTTTTCTTTCTTCTGCTGAAGCTCTGGACCTGCTGGGACGCATGTTGACCTTTAACCCTCTGAAGCGCATCAGCGTGGAGGAGGCCCTGGCTCATCCTTACCTGGAGCAGTACTACGACCCCACAGATGAGGTACACCATCTCAGCGCCTGGAGTTTTCCCTTCACATGATTGTTATATTCTGAAAATACTCTCCAACTCTGTTCTGTCGTACACGTACACACAGTGCACGTCAGACTTTATGAAGGAGCGCCTCAGTAATAGATTACTCTGATAAAAGCTGTACAGTGCACAGGAAACCAAAGCAATGAGGAGAAAAGAATCCTTTGAGTCCTGCTTCTCTGGAGATTTTCATGAAGGTCCGTCAATATGTTTACCGGTTTCCGGCCCTAAGCTAGGATTTAGCCTTTCCTGCTTTGTGCTCAGAACCTCTGGAAGCTTCTTACCTGCCTTTGGAATGCACTAAGTGTGAAACGGCTCCGCGGTTTTAGAAAAAGCTCAGAGATTGAAATCCCTGATCGCATTCCAGTTAAACATAAAATACTGTAGCCTGTGCTCCTTTTCAGTGAAAACACATCCAAAAGTAAACATTGCCCCCATTTGTCTGACCGCTGCCTTTATCCTGACTGCATTAAAAGTGTGTGTGTGTGTGTGTGTGTGTGTGTGTGTGTGTGCGCAGCCAGTAGCAGAGGAGCCCTTCACCTTCTCGATGGAACTGGATGATCTTCCTAAGGAGAAACTGAAGGAGCTGATCTTTGAGGAAACTGCTCGCTTCCAGGAGAACTACCAAGGCTCCTGAGACACACAGGTATACGAGATGTTTTTATTGTCATCTACATTGTAAGAATATCAGGCTCATTCAGGCAATGAAATTCTTCCTTACAACAGTATAGGAGACAGCTTACAGCTGTGTACGAGGAAAAAAAACTGTAAAAGCAGTAAGTACATTTTTGCACAGTAATTGAAGTCATCAATAAATACTAAGTAAGGAAATAGGTGTAATTTAATATATATATACCTAAATTAAGGTATGTGTATTTATAAATAAGTTTTGGGGCCGCAGAGCGAGACCCTCAGAAGCTTCTACTCATGACATTTGTTTCGGCCCGTGTTTGATTTAAATTGAGATAAAAAAACAGTTTTCTTATTGGACATCTTTAACAAGTGATCAGACCAAGCCAACGGTCGTCGCTGCAAACTTTATCGCCGATGATGACGTTTTCCTTCATCCGGATAAGTTTTGGGATGAATCGAGTCCCTTAATATTGTGTTAATATTGCGCCACATAAATCTGGTGATCTTTCTGGATCCTTCCGGTGGCCTCGTCCAAAGAAGGATCCAGAAGGATCCCTGCCAGAGGTTGGATGGATGGAGCTCTGACACTTTGGAAATGTGTTTTTAATCTCGTCAGCCGCGTAATAATACGACATACTTTTTATTGTTTTCACTGAACGTGTTTTTAGGTTTTCCTCCAGGTTCTCCGCACGGCTCAGGAGTTGAACTAAACATTATTAAGTGTAATCAAACATTATTAAGTGTAATCATACAAATCCCAACCCGATGAAGTGCTTATTCTGGGATGTCATTTCGTTCTGTGCTCTCATTTAGACTCTACTTGTACTTACCGTTGAACAGACTATCAGTGTCACTTTTTGGCGTCAGGGTGGAATCAAATATTTCTATTATTGACTCCAAACTATAAAAGGCTGAAGGATGCGAGGGTTGTGGTTTAAGGCCCACTAGATGTCCCTGGAGTCTCCTGGCACCCAAACATCCCCTCGCAGCCTCCGCAGCCACTGCATGTGCTATTTTGGATGACCCCGGTGATTGAGCCCACGCCAACTGCAAGTGTGTGTGTGTGTGTGTGTGTGTGTGTGTGTGTGTGTGTGTGTGTGTGTGTGTGTGTGTGTGTGTGTGTGTGTGTGTGTGTGTGTGTGTGTGTGTGTGTGTGTGTGTGTGTGTGTGTGTGTGTGTGTGTGTGTGTGTGTGTGTGTGTGTGTGTGCGCGCGCGCATTTATGCACCTCCACATTTGTGATGAAATCTCCCCTCCTGCTCTGAATAAAGATTAAAAATGAAATCATTTTCCATTTGAAAAAAGACTCAACGGGTCATTTTCAACCTGCATATCCACCCTCTACCTGTGTGTGTGTGTAAGGAATCTTGGTAACATCAGTAGAAAAAATAATAAAAACAAGTCAGATTGTCCCTGGCAGTTCCTGTTGAATTGTTTTGACCAGCAGGCGCTCATTATAATACATTTATTTTTATGGAAAGCCATCCTATTGAGGGAGAAACGTGCTTCTGTCTCACATTTCATTTGTAAATTAAGCTCATAATCTCAAGTTTTACCTGAAAATGGTCCTTTTTTAGGTTTTGTGTTGTGTTTTTTCCACCCTCCCCCCCTCAGGGTATCAGCTGAAAAACAGATCAGAATTTCATGGAATTTTCATTTTTTATTTTTTCTCATTTCAAAAGACAACCTACAATTAGCTCGGGTGCGAACAAATTATTGGTGTGAGAACAGAGCGGATCCGTGAAGCAGCGCAGCAACAACAATGGCTCTTGTGTGTGTCGGTGGAATGTGTGCTGTGAATCGTGAGGCGACGCCCACGGCTGTTGTTGGAATACCAGCGGGTCCTCCAACATCTACTGTAACTGCTAATATTAGGCCACATAGCCAAAGGGTTTTAACTAAATATTTAATTTTAACCAGTTAAAGAAAACCGACATTTTTTTTTTTCAACTTTTTTTCAATATTCATGCCGTTTGCTTAAGAAAACATTTTTTTTGCCAGTCACTCTGTGGGTTTATGTGAATAAGATAAGTGTGTTGGTGAGTGAACATCAGGGAGATACATCTTCTCTCAAGAATATCAGTCAGAATGAATCCATTCATAGAAAGAAATTTATAAAAAGAAAAAAAGACCGTATGAATTGCTTATTTATGCTTGTGCCAATATTCGTTTCTCATTATCCCATATTCTTTTTCTTAAAGTATTTTGTTAAACCTGAGCTTATTTTGTGATTGAACACCCTCCTTTTCACCTTTTTTTATCTGTTTTCTCCTTTCAGGCCAAAAGCGAGTCTTGGATGACTTGAAGACGCCCCGCCACCCCTCAAACCACATGCTAATACACCTGAGACAAGAAGCCTCGTCAAAAAACTGAAAAAAAAAGAAGAAATATGGACATTTTATCTGCTTCTCTTTCCATTTGTACCTGCGAGAGAGCTAAGTTTCCTGTCTATTTGTTCCCGTGGTTGGGCGTGTCCGAGGGTCCGTCTGCATCCGCCACATCACTTTTCTCTTCCCGTCTGTCGGCGCCACGCTGCTCGCCAACGCCGCCTCGCCTCCTCGCCGCCCGCATACAAGCTCATACTACTGTATTAACCCACATCGTAACTCTTTGTCTTGCTACGCGTAAATTTGAACCTCGGAGATTTAAAAAAAAAAAAAAGAAAGAAAAAAAAGAGGGCTAAAAAGAACGGGGATGCTAACCGGATGTATGTTTGTATATAATATAGAAAAATACCTTCTTTTTTTTTTGGTTTGTTTCCTTTATCAGTGTGCTTGTCGCTTCTTCGTTTATTTTTTCATACGGTCGTTTCCAGTGTTTTTCTGCATCGGTTCAGATTCGTATTTGTATGTTCTGGAGTTTATATTTGGCAAGTCATATTTGAACACTTGATTTTTGAGATTCAGTGTTTTTACTGGCATGTTGGCAGGTTTATGAACTTTGTTGTTGCGCTTTCCAAACCCCCCCCTTCTTTCCTTCTTAACTGCTTTCTTTCTTTCTTTGTATGATATTCATATGAATGCATGCATTCCTGAAATTTACCAAAGTGGCAGATTGATGCAAGGAACTTGGTTGGGAAGCAACAATGAAATATCCGGTGTTTTGAATTGTAACCTTTTTTTGCGTTCAACCTATTTCTTGAACCTTCGACCTGGTTTTCTTCAGATGGCGCTTCACGGGGAACCCCGAAAAAGAGAACAAATTCCACGATGTCGCGTTCACGTGACGATACCCACCCCTCCTTTTCCAGAGTGTTCTGTGTGCTCTCGGCCACGCCGAGCCCTCCTTCCTCTTCACGTTGACGGCACGACGTTGCTCATTCCTTCGAATATATCGCATTCCTGTAATCTGTGTTTTGGAAGTCGGGCAGGGCCGGGTCGGCCTGAGGTTGCCGCCGCAGCTTCTGCCTTCTCGTCCCAGAGACGAGATGTTTGGCCGTGAGGCTGCAACCATCCATCCCGGTCCCGCCTCCAGCTGAGGAGCAGAAGGGACGGCTCGGGTTTTGATTTCGACTGTTTGTTTTTTTAAACAAAAGTGGTGTGAATACCCGGAGTGGGTCCCTGCAGCTCAGTCACCCTCCATGTCGAGAACAGCCCCCCCTGGTGGCCACAGAGAACCACACCTGTCATCAAAAAGCAAAAAAAATCAAACCCAGCCGAGCGACAACCATCATGTATCGATTTAACGTCTTTATTTAATTTATTTTTTTTATGCTTTTTGCCTCTTCCTCTTCCCCCGTCACCTGTTCACACTCTGTGTGTGTGTGTGTGTGTTGCTGTTTATTGCCCCCCTTTGGCGTGTGCACGACTGTGTTGCATAAGAAGCCCGAACACGGACCAACAATGCACTGGATCGTCTCTCAGGGCAGCCGTGATGCTCGCACACCCAGACTCTTTTTTTTTTTTTTTTTTTTTTTTCCCTCCTTTTGTCCGTCTGTGTTACGTCTCAGGCTGTTCTCCTCAGAAGCCATAGCTAGCTGTGCAGTGTGTGTGTGTGTGTGTGTGAATGTGTTCTGGCGTGAGGCTTTATGACGCATGGATCTACTGGCCTCCCCCAGTGCTCGCCACGCTTTACTCAAAGGGCTCCTCCACTTGGTCCTGTCGGTCCCCCGTCTTCTCGTCTCCGCCCCGTCTTCTCCACAGAAGGTCACCCGGATCATCGAGAGGAATCTAGCGGTCGGCATCCGCCGGTCGTTCGATCACGTCTCGATCAGCACGCCTGCACTTTTGTGCCCCTCCCTGAACCCCCGACCTGAGGTGGAAGTCTGACTTTTTCTCGGCCTTTCCTCCCTCTTGGCTCAGCTTTAAGTTTGGCCGGTGTGTGTGTGTGAGTGTGTGTTCTTCTAAGTCTCATCGCCTGCAGTGACTGTTTGTGCATCTTCTGTATTATAAAGCCAAGACTTTCCGCTGTTTGTGTGTCCTTTAATTTTAGAATTGTGTTGTTTCTCACCGCTTGGGTGCCCCTCTCCCCCGACCCTGCAGATACTGTGCTTTTTCATGTCTCCGATTGTGTTTTAGTTCTTTTTTTCCTTCTTTTTTCGATCGAATCAAAAGCAGCCCTTTATTTCCTAGCGATGTTCACGCTCGTGTCCAGCCGTCGGTCACCAGGCCCCGCGGGATTTCTCTCTCTCTGACCTGCCACCAGACCAAACATCTCCCTGGGTCGCCGTGGGACTGAGCCAAGAGGACTACATGTTGCAATCCTGACACGCTCGCACACACCGACGGGTGCATCTGTGTGTTTGTGGGAAAATTGCACTTAAAAAACACACCATACACATTGACACAGTATCAACAAGTCTAGTGGCCTGTCTGTCAAGAGGCCTGTTTCCAGATGTTGTTTTTAAATGGTTGTTCTTATTACTATTGTTGTTATATTGGTGGTTTTTTTTTTTTACTTAAAAGGGAGTTAAAGTTTTGTTGTTTTTTTTTAATTTGGATGTTTTTATTTGTATTTTCCTTATTTCTCTTACAAGCGTGATTATCATTGACAAGTGTTTTCGATCTTTCTGAAACTTTTTTCCCCCTTTCCCGTCCCCGATCTTATAAAGGTCTTATCAAAAAGATATTAGTAGGTTGTCAGAGATATGAGTTATTGAGGGTTATAGTCTGTATATTCTATGGATATTAAACGATTAACAGAAACAGAAATTATATACATATGATTAAATAAAAATTTCCTGATACTGTTGCATTTGTTTTATTTCTTAATGCCGCTTCACAATCTGTCTCTGAATGTCATAATTATAATTAGCAGTAATTATAGTCTTGGAGGTGAAAAAATCAAGACTGGAAGTGAAAAAAAAAAAGGAAACCTGCTTTTCCTGCTGCTCGTCTTCCCATCCGTCCTTCGCGACGTGTCTGAGCTCGGCCTCCGTCTGAAGATAAGTATGCATGATTTATTTTAAAATTCCCGGGGGTAAACCCGTCCCCGGTGTGCTGAAAGCTGCGATTGTGAGAAAGTGCTGGAACTGGCACGTCGCCGCAGTGAATGGATTTCCTCCATTCTGGTGAAAACCGGGCTTGTGACACTTCAGAGTCGGCGAGTGACACTATTGTGGTATTCAAGCTTCGCCATTGAAGGTGAACAATGCGGCAGCGCAGTGTGCTGACTCTGAGCGGGATGTATGGCGAGCGTGGGGGGGTGGGAGGCCTCTGGATGGAACGCAAAAATCCGGCCTCCTGAAGTCCGAAACCGCCTACAAACGTCAAGGCGAAGCTCGTACCGGCGCTGCCTCCGTCTCAAGAAAAATGCCAAGCACACATTTAATCATATGAAATAAAAACCTCCGGTTTTCCACTTTGAACGGCGCCCGAAGGCTGGACAGACTCCACCATCGGGCTGTCGGCGGGTCACTTGGGACGGACAACGTGCACGCAAGACAATGAAGCCTCAGGATTATTGAGCTCCCTGGCAAACATGGAAAAGCACAGGTATGATGTGCAAACAGAGGAAGCTGCTGGTGTCCCAGCGGGACAAAAGCAGTAAAAACAAAAAAAGTGAAAGATTATTACCCTGGGGCCGGGGAGAGGCCAGAGAGAGAGCGAGGTGAGCCCTGGACCGTAAAGTGGTGGATCATTAACAGACCTTTTTTTTTCCCCTCCTTTTACGGCTCCGTGGCTTTCAGGTGATCGGAGAGTGAAACCTTTGAGAGCGATGATGAGGCGTTCGAGACCGGCGATGAAACCGTCAAGTCACTCTTGTGTCATACCTGTCTTTCCAGATTTTTTTTTTCTTTTTTGCGCATACGCGGGCAGCAAAAGAAAAAAAAAAAAGCACCCGGAACGCTGTTTTCGACGGAAAGGTGTGTCCAGCTGAGGTTTTCTTCTCACAACTACAGGTGTGGTTGTGTTTGCATGAGCCGCCGGATCCCAGTTGGTGTTGGTGAGGTCGGCGCGGCGACTCCATCAGGGAGATGAGCGCTTTCTTGTACTTTATCCTCCCAGCGCTCGGAGGTTATGCCCTCACCTCGGTTTACCTGCTGAAGAACCCCCACCTTCTACACAAGAGGAAACGCACAGCTTTCCACTGCAAACACATCTCTCACCGCGGAGGTAAGGACCGCAGGGAACGTCTGAGAGCAAAAATGTCATTTTCGTTCCAACGGACGTGTCGTTGGGAGGAGGCACATCGGTCTGGCTGAAGATTGTATTTTTATCTGACGGTGGCGGGCGAGAGGCCTTGAGACAACGTGGAATCAGAATGCAGGCTCTGACTTTTTAGCAAAAAGAGGAGTGGACGGGGAACTCTGCGTTTTGGAGGCGACGAGAGGCAAAGCACAAGGGATTTGGAGAAATCGGAAAGGGAGAAAATTAGACGACAGAACCCGTCGATCGACTTTTGATTGAATAAACATACATGTGTCCCGGTGAGCGGGGTCACCGTTATAAGATGTTAGAAGACCTTTGTCTTTGCCCCTAAATGTAAATCAAGAATTTGACGTTATCTGGAGATAAATGAAGGCGCGCTGTGAACAAGAAACATCAGAAACCAACAGGCGGTTTCTTACAACTGAATCATTTTCTTTTGTCATAAATTGCGGTTCCCTCACGAATGGCTCTTCTCCTATAAGCTAACGGTGCGGGTGGTGAATTTGGACGGGATGCGAGGCGAGGACAGACCTCCACAACGAATCTTCACATGAATCCGTGTGATTATTTATCAACGGCTGTTTCTATTCGGATCCCGATGTCGAACACGACTGCATTTTCATCCGTTTATTTCTGCCACTTCCAGCCTTTGTATCCCCGACCTTTTGACTGCTGATTGTAAAACGTGTCTTTTCTGTTTCCAGGATGTGGCGAGAGGATAGAAAGCACCATGGAGGCGTTCACGCAGTGAGTATGGAGGCCCGACCGCTGGCGGTGAAGACACAAAGTGTAAGATGTTCTCAGGGCCGAGGCGGCGGCGCTGAGGTCCCACCGGCTCCGACGCCAGTGACAACCAGTAATAAACTGAACAGGCGTGTTCAGATCTGCAAGTCGGGGTTATTTGTCCCGGCGTTCTGGAGCAAAGAATGCGGTAGTTTGAGGCGGTTCTTCCGTTTATTAACGTTAGAGCCTCCGCGGCTGAAGAAACATCAATGCGGTGTTGAGTCCTCGCCGCGCTCGACGACAACGTTGTGACCTTGTCATGTCTCTCCCTCTGGCCGGCGTCAGCGCGCTGAGGAAGGGAACGCAGATGCTGGAGCTGGACTGTCACATGACGCAGGACGGCCACGTGGTCGTGTCGCATGACGAGAATCTGCTGAGGGAAACCGGCCACGACGTCACCGTCTCCTCTCGCCGGCTGCAGGTGCTCGACCGAGGGGGGGTTTTATCGGGGTCAAAGGTCACCGAGCTCAGAGGCGATTCCTTCTTGCCGTGGAGCGAAATAGTATCGTTTCACAAATCACATATGGGTCAGTTTCAGTATTAAAAACTTAAAACAGGTAAAACCAATCAGGGATTTGACCAAAGATTTAATACGTGGGCATTTGATCCGGGGCGACACGCGGCCGGCGACGTTTCCGGTCCCCGGTTTGATCCCGTCATCGGGCCTCCGGTGTGTGTTTGTGTGTTCTCGTGTTCCCTCCTACAAACACACACCGCAGACCAGAAACCGCCCAGACAGGTGAAGGAAAGAGTGAATGGTTGTTTGGGTCTAAACGTGGCCCCGTGGCCCCCCTGTGGCCCCCCTGTGGCCCCTGTGGCCCCCCTGCGGCCCCGTGGCCCCTCCATCCTGAGCGCAGGATAATGAAGAGATGAATGACATCCCGTATAAACGCTTCATCTGCAGAACAAATGACGGCACCGACATCGGCCGCTTGATGCAAAAGACTAAAAGGATCATTCAAAAAACGTGTGAAACAACGGAAAGAAGTTGTTCAAATGAAATGAAATGACGCCGATAACAACACGGGTATCTGTAACCCGGCGATTACCTCGCTCAAACACGAGACACAAAACCGTACGTTTAAAAATCAATCGTTCGCTCCGGGTGATCATTGAAGCACCCGAAAGTGCTTATTTTGACCGGGTAATTCTGTTGCGTTCTGTTTTTTTCGCTCCGGGTCCGAGTTATCTTAACAAACACTTTTGGGATGTGTGCTCAACTGCAGCCAGTTATCACACACCAGTGTTTTGGAGTGCGAGGCCATTACTTTTGGAGTCCTTTCATCACTTCCCATAGATGGATTCTGGAGAAATGTTTACTTTAAGCAAGTTCAACAAAGTATTCCTCGTCTCCGCCAAAGTAAATATCTAGTTTCCTTGTCTTACGGTGATGGATGAAAGCATGAAGTTCTCATGCTGTAACGTTGATTCCTCAAGTGGAACATTTCTGGTGAGCAGGAGAGACACACACTGACCTTTGAAACAAAACAAAACGTCCTCACATAAACGCCATCATTCACAATTTAGAAGCCGTCGGTGTTTGTCTGTTTTGTGTCATCTCACGTCAAGTGACATTAAAAAGATAAAGACGTCCTTATGGTAGGGATAAATATACAGATGGCAAATCTAAAACTTATAAAGTAAAAGATGAGGTAAAACTGTCTTGTTGCCTGCAAATGATTTCTCATGAATGGGTGATGAACTGACCATTTGTTAATGTTTATCTAACACTTGAATTATAAATTGTTACCATTCTGTGTGAACCGATTGTTTCTATTTTATTAATATTGCAAATGTGTCCTTGTTTTTCTTTACTTTAGGATTTGCCTTTTTACAAGGAACGACTGGAGGTGACATTTTATACAGGTAGGTGTGTGTCTATGTGTGTGTGTGTGTGCGTGTGTGTGTGGGTGTGTGTTCACCTGTGCTTCTGCCCCCCCGCCCCAGGCCACTACAGCAGCGGTGCAGACAGGAGGTTTGCCCTGCTGGAGGACGTGTTCCAAAGATTCCCACGGCTCCCAATGAGCATTGAAATTAAAGAGAACAATATTCAGCTGATAAAGAAGGTAATTTCAAGGTTATTATTTCAAAAAACACGAAACCATACTTGATTTGAAAAGTTTTCACTTCAAAGCAGCCAATAAAAAAAAATCATGGCAGTAATACTGATAGTGTTTGGTGAACTTTGATTTGATTGTCGAAAAATGAATCCATTTCTTGTGTTTTTTTGGGGGGTGAGTGTGATTAGTGAGGTAGTGCTTTGTGAAGAGTTACATTAATATACCCAGTAGATTTCCCAGAGGTTACTGCATCCCATCCAACCCCAGATTCTCTAAATATTATTATTTCACCAAAGTTCATGCGTGCAAAGAACTTCTTGTCTCACTTTAAATCCGTCCTGTTTTTCCTGCGTCTTTCAGTCACTCTGAGGAAATTCATTTGTTTCTGCTTTGCAAATCCCCGGCTGGATATTTGTCCTCCTCCAGCGGTGTGTCTGTGTTTGCACAGATGTCGGCGGCCTGTTATCTCGTGTTTGCTTTGGGACTTATTCTTTTTTTTCTAAAGTTGACAGTCTTTCAAACTTGCATGTTGTTGATTTTGTACTTCTTCTAAGTGTGTGTGTGTGTTATATGTTTTGTGGTGCTGTGTGTGTGTGTGTGTGTGTTGTGGGCCTGCAGGTGTCGGAGCTGGTGAAGCGCTACAAGCGAGAGGACATCACTGTCTGGGCCTCGGTCAGCTCCAGCATCATGCGGGTGTGTCGCGCGGAGGTACGTCATCTTTCCGTCCACGTCTGACTCCGAGTCACCGCGCACGTCCATCCTGTTTCATGAACCCCGAAAGGTGTGGAGTTGCCGGCGGTAACGGGTGACGAGCGCTCTTTTTGACCTTTGTGTGGAACTGAAGTTCCTGTTTAGTTCGGCGCAGCATCATGTTGGGGACTCACGTTGAAAAATGCCGCAAGTCGTGATCAAAATATTTTTAAAGTGTTACAAATAAGCTATTGCAACCTTTAAAACTGGAAAATCATTTCCCCTGGCCTGGGCACACCAGCTGGAGAGTCTTTTGCATCCAGTTGTGTTCTTCTTTCTTCTTTCCCTTTGTGCTGTTCACGGGTCGCCGCAGCGAATCATCTGCCTCCATCTGACCCTGCCCTCTAACCTTCACCCCTTCCATGACTCTCCATGGCTCTCCATGACTCTCCATGGCTCTCCATGACTCTCCATGACTCTCCATGGCTCTCCATGACTCTCCTCCCTGGGCTTCTTCTACCCAGATATCCACCGTCCCCCTCTTGTCCGTGTCCAAACCCTTTCAGTCTAACCAAAACATCTCACCTCTCATTCCTGACCCTCTCCGTCCTGCTGGCTCCTAAAGAACCTCCTCATCTTCATCTCTGCCACCTCCAGCTCTGCTTCCCGTCTCCAAGCCGTGCAGCGTCGCTGGCTTCACCACAGTCTTGTGCCCGCTCTTATTCATCCTAGAAATAAGAAATCAGATGTCAAACTGTTTATCTTGTAAAGAAAGCAGTCCTGAGCTGAGCGGTCCCTCTGCTCCGTCACAGAACGCCTCCATGCCGTACAGCTTCTCCATGGCCCGTGGGCTCCTGCTCCTCTTCCTCTTCTACAGCGGCCTGCTGCCGTTCGTGCCGCTGGGCGAGGCTCTCCTGCAGTTCTACCTGCCGCGCATCTTCAACAGGTGCGCTCGTCTCCAGGCGTGTCCACGGATTTCTGAATCCACCCGTGACAATCTTAAATAGGACTACCACGTCGGAGCGGCTCCGCCCGAACTCTGCGTTTGTATTTCACGATGCGGAGCGACGGCTCAACGCGTCAGGTTCTTCATCTTTGCTGATCTTGTGTTTGTGTTGCAGGACCTACATTCCCGAGCTTCCAATTTTCAGGAACAAGCTGGCCGTCTTATTGCTGGAAATGTCAGTCCGGTTTTTATAATGTGCCCCGCTGCCTGACGATAAGAACACAAATAATAATTATTACGATTATTTATTGGAGCGCAATGCAGTAAGAATTTCAAATATCGCCCGGTGGACAGACGTGCTCACAAGTGTTTTGTTTATTTTTCTGTCCTTCCAGGGTTACCATGAGGAAGAGTCTCTTTGACCACCTGGCAGCTCGTGGAATACAGGTATGAAATGGTGACACTGGTGATCCTAATCATACATGCACAAAGCACACAGGAAATATGGCGAAGCACACGGTCGACCTGCATGCTGTCACAAGCAAACCTATGACCTTTAAAAATGAGGAAAAAAAAAAAAGCAATTTTTTCCTAAATGCTTTAGTTAATTTAGTTAACTCATTGTGGTTCATGATCTTGGATGTATATTATACATCCAAGATCATGATTATAATTTATATCATATTATGTTATATGTATATAATTTTTTGGCATATTGTCTGGTTTCCCTCATTTTTGTCTTTTGAGTGTTTTTTTGGTCCGTTTCTAAAATGTCCCATGGAATTTAGATCATTTTTTTAAATTCCTTAAAACTTTGTTCTTTCCAAATGAGAAAAAGAATATTACAAACATATACTGCTCAAAAAAATAAAGGGAACACTTGAACAACACAATGTAACTCCAAGTCAATCCCACTTGTGTGAAATCATAGTGTCCACTCAGGAAGCAACACACATTCATTTGGACTTGTTTTAAGGACATTACATCAAAGTTGGATCAGCCTGGAGTTTGTTTTTACACTTTAATTTGGAGTGTGATTCCTCATCCAGACCTCCATGGGTTGATACAATTGATTTCCATTGATCAGTTTTGTGTGATTTTGTTGTCAGCACATTCAACTGTGTAAAGAGCAAAGTATTTCATAAGAATATTTCATTCATTTCGATCTAGGATGTGTTTTTTAAGTGTTCCCTTTATTTTTTTGAGCAGTGTATATAAATCCCCTTAAGTTTATTATATTGTAAGGTATTTTCCCCAGTCACACACCACAGATGCTTCAACCCACTCAACATGTGCATCAGCCAGCACTGCATATCTGGGTCCTGTTTTATTTTGAACAATTTCACAACAAAAATGAACAATCTTCATTTTTTTGAATAATAGTCATGCTTTCCTTAAGGTGAAGAAAAAGCAGCACATGTGTGCCTTTAGCTCAGTGACAGTTGTCAATGAAAAAATCATTTCATGAATGGATATAATAGCCTTGAGGTTAAATAATGAGCATCTGTGGTTATCTAGTCTAATTCAGGAGACAAAAATACCCTCAACTGCCCGACTCTTGCTGCTGCGGTCAAAAGAAAAGGCCTAGATCCTTAAGTGGAGATGGCGCAGACAAGCCTGCCATTTGTTCTCTTCTCTCAAAATGATTTTCCATGATGACATCATAAATCACCGTGGGGTCATTTCTAAATTCTACTCTAATATTCGAATGCGGAACAAACTGCGTGGCAGGACAGCTCTCCAGAGTGTCCGTTATTGTTTATCTGGCTTGTGACGCGGGATGAGCTCACCCCCTCCCGGGACCCGAGTGTTCGGGGAATAGTTTTCGGATGACAAATATTGAAGTCATATGCCGCGGTCTGACCGGCCGTGAAGGATCTCGCTGCGGCGTCAGCACACAGGATGACCTTTACGTCCGGGAGTCGCCGGCCCGGCCGGGAAAGAGACGCGTGTGACGCTCGTGTCCTGCGATACGAGTCAAGCAGCTGCCAGACGGACGGCGAGCGGCATCATGACGGGCCACCATGACCTCTGTGATACTCCTGCCTGAAGCCTGTCCATCTGGGGCTCAGTAACACTGGAATAATGAGAAAAACTAATCCATTTCTGTCATCATAGTTTCTCAATAACAAGAGTCCTTGTTTGATACGCTAGAAAAGGTTATTAGTTTGCCACATCTACGTAAATAAATTGAAAAGCAGATGAGTTTGTGTATCTTATCCAACTCAGGATCACTTCTGTTTGGAGACCGGCTGCTGTCATTTACGCCCACCAGCCAATGCAGCAAGTCACTATTTGATTATTTATCATTAAGTGTAGGGTGAAACACACAAACAAACTGGTGACTCTGGGTCTCTGAAGTGCAATATGGTAAATATTAAGTGTGGGAACTATGAACCCAATATACCGCATTAGTATTTTATCATTCTTTTTAGTTGTAGATTCCAGCGACACAGCGCTGGCTAGGATGATGTTGTGATCAATACTTCATGTTAAGCCGTGTTCTCTGCGACGGCAGGTGCATTTGTTCGTGTGTAATACGGACGAGGACATCGAGGCGGCGTTCGCCGTGGGAGCCACGGGCGTGATGACGGACTACCCGTCGCTGCTGTCGGCTTACCTCGCCAGACAAAGCGGTCGGGACTGACCTCTCGTCCCGGCAGCTCTCTGCCGAAGGACGGGATCCACGGGACGCAAGGCAGCAAGAGGAGAAGAAAAGCTGACAGCTCCAGACTTTCACGCAGGACTAAACCGTCGGTCCTTTGCATTTACTGTCAAGGCTCCACGACCGCTGAGACAGCGACGCGTCTGCTCCTCTGATTGGCACATAAACCCAATAACATCATATCTCGCCAACGCGCTTCGTGATTAAACGCTTCTCCCCGTTCATACTTAGCCAGCCATCCGGTGGGCCGAGCACATGTCAAACACAGGGATGCTCTGCAAGAATGAGGTGCCTTGTGAGGGACGGGTCTCCAAAACAAAGTCCCTGTTGAGAAGTCAGCTCTTTCCAAAGATTCAGGAACCAAAGCAGCGGGAATTTCAGCCTTTCCTTCGTGTCCATTTCCTACATTGACAAAGTTTTTAACTTAAAACACAGCGAGAACATTCTGAATATGATACCGATAGAGGTTTCTACTTTGCTTTAGACAATGAATGCATGTATTTAAGAAGCCTATTACGTCATGAAAATCATTTTGCAATTTTATCAAAAATCAGAATAAAATAATGGAAAAAATTGTCGGTTTCAATTATTTTTTAGTTTCCTCACAAAGGCCTCGTCGATGTTTTCTTGCAGTAAGAAGTTTTAAATCATTTGCTAACTGGCTTTTCATCAGTAAATTAAGACACTTACTTGTTCTATTAATGCTTACTACATCAAACCACTTAATAGTTTAATAGTTAATGTTTTCATAAATACAAAACATGCCAGGAATGACAATAAAAGGACAAGTATGTGGTAGAAACCTTGGAAGACTTCTATGAGAATCGCACCCGAAGACAAAGAAAAGACATCGATGGGAAGATGAACGCGTGAATACTTCTCAGGTCGTGCTGTCAGAGTTGTACAAGAAAGTGAGTGTAAAATTAGAGTCAATACAAAGAAGAACTGCTGTTTTGCGCATTTGAACGGATCGTCTTTTTCACCCGTCGGATCGAGTCAGAGACACAAAGTATTCCATTACAATCGTGATGTTTTTTGGTGACATTTTCCAAAAGGGCATATGAAGATTTTTAACCTGTCTCCTTGTAGAATTATAAAACAGTGAATGTTTTGTGAAAGAAAAAGACAAATGTTGCGTTTTATTTTTTTTAATTCAGGAAAGTTACTTTTTTTTGCACCATCTTCCGGTCTTAGTGGAATCTCAGACGGTTCCTTTAGGAAAATGTCAATGTCAGTTGAACTCCACCTCAAACTTTACATCCTATCAATATCATTCTTTAACCATTTTACTAGTAGTGTGAATATATGCGTCAGATTTAGTGAAATGTACGACTTTATACATATTTGGAGTGCAAATGAAAAGGCCAAGAAAACTGATATGGGTTCTTGGAGTAACCAGATGTCTCATGGTGTATTCCTGCCGATACAAACAAAGGTTTGCATGTGCAGTGGAGCTCACCTGCGTGTCTTCATTGTCCACGGTCAAAGTCTGGCCAGCGTGCGCTAATAATCAACCAGTCTGTCGGGGAAACAAAGGTTGTATTTTCCTGACCCGGTTAGCTCCAGTGGGACAAGGACTTATCGAAATGTAAGTGGATCAAGTCCAGACCCGGGTCTAATACAGGCGGAAAGAGCAAATGTTTGGTTGTTGTGATAAAACACCAAAATGCCTAAGAAAGGGTGTTTTTTCTAGAAAATGATCCACACAAAGCAGAGCTATGCAATGAACTTGCTCAAATTGAACAATTAAATAAATCAGAAACCTGTTAATATCTTTTTAAATTTGTTTTCAAATAAAAATAAAATGATTCAATTACTTTTAAATAGATTTTAAAATGTAAAATTAAAAGTGAATTTGGCCTCAGTAAATGAGGGTCCCTGAATTTCCAAGCTTGCAGGACCACGTGAACTGATCACTCCTCGATTGCACCGAAGCAAACATGACATTTTCTCGCCTAATAACACGATTAAATGCTTCCCCATACAAACTTTGTATATTTGGCTCTTGACCCACTGGTGTCTCACACTTTAAGTTGGATTGGTCTGTTTCTAATCACCAATCAACTAACCATTTGGAAGTAATTGGTTACATTTTTAGAAATCCCTCCTCCCATTCTGAGGCAATTCTAAATTCATTCATCTGGGTTGTTTCCTAGCGATTCACAAAATAAAACTAAACAAAATAAAATTATATATTTATAATTTGCCTGGAAATATGCTGATTCGAAAATCACTTATATCATCCAACAACAAATGGAGAACAATTTAAGTTAATATATTTCCTTCTCTTATTTTTATCCATTTTTGGTTCAATGCTTGATCATCTTACACGATAAGTTGCTTCAATCAATATTATATCTTAAAGGGTAATTCTTCATCATGTAATGTGATTATTTGCCATTTTTTGTAGCAGTGCCAAGTTTTAAATTTCTTCAATTTCTTTCTCATTAATGTCAATTTCTTGCTAGAACTCCTAATTCCTTGCTAATTCATGTGTGGTTCTCTTCAGTCCTCTCAGTATCCCACTTCTTCCTCATTCCACCACCAAGTCTCCTTATCTACTTTCCTTCCAGATGACACACCAAGAACTCTTCTAACTGTCTCCCTGATAACACTAGCTGTGGTTGTCCAATCATCTGGAAGCTCACCCTGACCACCCAGACCTTTTCTCAACTCCTCCCTGAAAACCATGCAACACTCCTCCCTTTTCAGCTTCCACCACTTTGTCCTCTGCTCTGCCTTTGTCCTCTTCATCTTCCTTGTCACCAGAGTCATCCTACAAACCACCATCCTATGCTGTCTGGCTACACTCTCACCTACAACTGCTTTGCAGTCACTGATCTCTTTCAGGTTACCTCGTCTAGAACCTTCCTAACAAACTCCTCCTTCAAGATAACTCCTACTCCATTTCTCTTCTTGTCAGTACCATAATAGTACAACTTAAAGCTGCTCCTAAGCTTCTAGCCTCACTACCTTTCCATCTGGTCTCCTGGACACACAGTATATCCACCTTCCTTCTCTGCATCATGTCCACCAACTCTCTACCTTTTCCTGTCAGAGTCCAGATATAAAAGTCCCTCCTCTCAGTCCCAGACTCTTTCCTTTCCTCCTCTTCTCTCTGCTTCCGAACACACCTTCCTCCTCTCCGTCTTTCACCCACAGTAGCCCAGTTTCCATCGGTTCCCTGTAGGCCATCGGTACCAATGGCAGTCGTTGTTAACCCGGGCCTCCACTGATCCCGTGTGAGATTCTTAGGTTTGATTGGCATGTTTTGTTTTGGCCTAAGTTTTACTCCAGACGCCCCGCTCTTCCAGACAGAACCCGGTGAATTTATCCGGGTCGGGACCGGCTCAGGGAGACGCTGGCCCGTGCTGCCCCGAGGATGCATTTATAATAATAATACCAATAAAAAATGATAAATAATATATAACTATATGTTAGACCATTGGAAATGTAGTTTACACTTTATTCTTTTATTCAACTAAATTGGTCATTCGGAATATTTTCCCTATTTTCCCATCCCCTCGATCCTTGCTCCATTTTCCACAACAGCACGTCCAAGAGTGTTTACAATTTAAAAAAGCACAGCCCTTTGCCCTTCATCACTTGAAAGAAAAGCCCCTTATCTTGACCCACGGCGGTAAACATTAGTTGATATTGTCACTTTATGTTGTTTATGTAAAGCGCAGTGAAGGATCGCTAGCCTGCCTGCTAACTTCTTATCTTCTCGCAGCGTTGCCGATAGCCACAAAGAGCTCACGTGAAGTCGAATGTGATTGGCTGACCCACATTCTGCTCAGGAATCCGCCGCTCTCATTGGTCGACGGCGGTTTGTTTTGCCCTCCGACGCGTTTTCCACTTCCTCCTTCTGTTGTGTTTTCATAAACAAACCACATCTTTCTGCCGCCACGCACGTCGCCTTCGGCCCGCAAGCACCGCACGGTTCGGCCCGGTGTTCGCAAGGAGGCCGCGAAAAAACAAGAAGGAGACAGCGAAGAAAGAAAATATACAACTTTGAAAAGCTGGTTCCGCTCAGTGAAGACCCGAGGAGAACAATAACACGCAGAGGTGTTTTTTTGTCTTAATTGTCCAAACCGCTAACGTGTGTTGGACCGCGCCAGACTCGCAGTGACCGGCCTGTTTTCGGTGCTTTCCGGTGGAACAAACCGTCAACATCCCGGATTTTAACAGGTGAGTCCCTCTGCGCCCCGCCGTTGGCTCTGTGTTGTGATTGTGCGGAGCATGCTAGCACCTCGCTAGCCCGGAGCTACAGGCTCCGCTGCTAAAGCAGGTCGTTTCAGTCTAAATCCCGGGTGTGTGTGTGTGTGTGTGTGTGTGTGTGTGTGTGTGTGTGTGTGTGTGTGTGTGTGTGTGTGTGTGTGTGTGTGTGTGTGTCCGTCCGTGTGTGTGTCCGTGTGTGTGTCCGCTGGTGGCGGACAGCCTGCAGATGTGAGCTATCGCTTTCTTTGGAGGAAGCCAGAAGCTGTTTGGTGCAAAGTGTCCAGTGTTCCTAGAAAGTTCTACCCCAGTGTCGTGGTCGGACGTGCCCGCGCCTGTCGCGGTTTGTGTCACATCTCTGAATGAGAAACGGACGATGCAGCACAAAAGGGTTTTCACAAAGACTGGATAGATCGACATCCATATGTGGATGGAATAGTTACAGTCTAATTATAAAGCATCGGTGTTGAATCTAGTTTGGCAAAAGGGGAACAGAAAGCCTTCGCCAGATTGTGAAATCAAGGAGGCCAAGTTGGTTTGCCAGATCTGTATCAAATGTGAATTAGATTTACTGGTTTCTCCTTTGCATGGACTCTTTTTTCCCTTTTGTATGTGGAGAAAATGAGCCTTCTGATTTCAAACTGATAACATTGGATTGATTAATGTGGAATAAAAACATTTATGACAAGCCGAATAGTATAATGATAATTATTATGCCTTTTATTTGAGGATGCCTTCGTTGACATCCAAGGACATCGTAGGTATAGTTCAGAATAGCAGAGAATGAATATATATGAGAAAGCACCAGGATTTGTCTGCTATGGTTTTCTATCACTGCATAAGTATATATATACAGTGTCAACCCTTCCTTCCGAATATAAATCACCTCTGTATCGCATACTAAAAACAAAAATCATACAGTCATGTAGAGGTTTATTAGTCATTTGTTTTATATTCGATTGTTTATGGATTCAGGTTTGCTTATTACTACTCTCACATAAACGTTTACTTTGCGGGGCTCCATCAAACCTAAACCTGAAAGGATGCGTCTGTGTGGTTCGTTTTTCCAGCTCCCAACCCAAGTGCAACAATACAACAATTGTGCGGTTGTTTTCATTCCTATGAATGTCTTTACTAATTCCTTCTTTTGTTCTGTAGTTGTTTTGTGTCGTTTGCACTGAGAACATTTCTTGTTCTCTGGCTTCTCTTGAGAGACTGAGATGTTAATCTGATCAGACTGTGCCTGGTTAAATAAAGATTAAAAGCAAAAAGAATACTAATGGACGAACATCCTGCATCCATCCGCCCTTTTCCTCCTCAGACATGGTGAAGCTGACAAAAGCCAAGACATTCCAGGCTTACCTGGACTCCTGCCATCGTCGCTACAGCTGCGTGCACTGCCGTGCCCATCTAGCCAATCATGACGATCTTATCTCGAAGGTCAGAAGTCACCCTTTCGTCGTATATAATCAATTCGTATGGGTTCAATACGCATTGTGGTGAAACAAAATGTTTGTCACAGTATCACCAGCCATTATATTCAGTTTCCAGTGTTTAATTTCAACAAAAAAAAAGTTTTTAAAAGACACACAAGTGGATAGAGGTGGTTTAGAATTGCTTTTATCATGTGTGCCGTATTATCTAAACAGCACTATAATATGATGGTGTTGGCTGTCTTTCCACAATGCGTAATGATATTCCTGATGCATGTTTTATCTGAAGCTGACGTTTGAGTGAAAGCAGAACCTTTAAATAGGGAGTGTTGATTTAAATCACAGCTTCTATACTTTTATGATCTCTGTTCCAATTTGTAGGGTAATTTATTGTTGATTTGAGGCAGAGTTTTGGTTGTTTGGATCATTCCTTGCTGGTTTTCATTATGATTTTTAGGTAAGGTAAAACAAAGTGAATGAGGTTGCTTCATAATAATCACCCACTAATTGCTGTAAGGGAATAATACAATATAGATAGGAATTGTGGTATATTTAAATGTTGTACAAACACAGTGGATTTCAATCCTATAAAACACCTCCCTGATCCGCAAGACATCAAGATGAAATATTTCTCGACTTGGACAAACAAACAAACATCTAACCTTCGTTTTCGATCATGTTTCTGTTGACCAGTGCCGAATGTTTGTGTGATTTGTTTCCTGTGTTTCCCAGTCCTTTCAGGGCAGCCAGGGCCGAGCCTACCTCTTCAATTCTGTGTGAGTACCCTGTTCAAAATAACTCCTCGC